>NW_005842450.1:488685-491098 GCF_000455745.1 Alligator sinensis
GGGAGGAGGGAAGGGGCGGGGCGATGGGGAATCACGTGAGGCCCGGAGGGGCCGCTGATTGGTGCGCTGGGGTTCCCGCGCAGGCCCCGCCCCGCCGTCCGGGTCATTCACGCCTGGGCACGTGCGCGGGAGCCCGGCTGCAGCCCGCCGGGCTGGGCGGTGCGTGGGCACACGGGTGGGAGCAAACGGGAGGGTACATGGGCATGCACAACACATCTGGGCAGTGTGTAGGCACACACACGTGTGACAGTGCATAGATGGACACGCACATGTGCACATACACATGCAACAGTGCAGGGACACGCACAACACAGCCGGGGCAGCGCATGCACACGCACACAAACACAGCTAGGTAGTGTGTGGATGCACACATGCGTAGACGTGCAGACAGCGGGGGCAGTACGTGGGCACACACAAGGGAGACTGCATACAGCGCATGGATACACGTGTGCACACATGCAGACGTGACAGTGCATGGACAGTTGGGGCAGTGCATGGATATGTGCGACTGCATGCACAGACACATGGGCACTTGAATGCGCACAGTTGGGCAATGCATGGACACACATAGACACATGCAACTGCATGGACACAACACACACGTGACTGCACGGACACAGCACTGAGGCAGTACATGGACACGTGCAACAGTGCATGGACAGACACACGGGCACGTGTGCACACAGCTGGGCAGTACATGGACACACACACACACAGGTAGAGCAGTGCATGAGCATACACATCTGCAACCACGCACGGACGGACGGATGGACAGACACGTGCACACTTGGCTGCACACACACAGAGCCAGGCAGTGCATGGACACACACACCCATGCGCATGTGCACACCAAGCCCTGCTGCCCTGGGCTCAGAAGCCCCTTCCTGGCCCAGTCCCAGGGCAGCTTTGCTTGCCCATCCCCAGGTCCTGGGTTGTGGAGCAGCCCCTGGTCAGCCTGTGCCCAGGCCCGGGGGTGCCCCTTCCACTGTGGGGACGTCCCTTGCAGCCTGACTTCTCCAGCAGTCTGGGCTGTTTTCTCTCTTCAAAGCAGGGCTACTTCACAGTGTCAGTCTGCAGCCGATCCACCTGGGCACTAACAGCGGCTCCTCCCCAGCCCCGCGCTGCTTGAGGCTTTGTGCAAGAGAAACCCGGGAGCTGCGGGCTGGAGTCACCCCTGCTCTGCTGCTCTCCTCATCAGAGCCAAGGATTCCTCGGGGCGACCTCTTTTACTTGGACCAACTATGGAGCTGGGATATATTTAGACGAGCTTCCCAACATAAGATGTTCGTCCTCAGGTGTTTGAACATAAGAAGCCAAGCACAGCAGGCGAAGCACAGTGTAGGGGAAGGGCTGAGACACTCTCAGCTGTAGCACAGTCAGCAAAAGAAAAGCAGTGGCTGGCTGGGAGATCAAGGCCTATCAAAGGGGGGAAATAGGGGGCTCGATCTCACCTTTCTTGTGTGGAGAGCAGGCAGGAGTTGGGTAAATTGTAGTGGGCCATAAATCCAATAGGAGACTTGGTTCTTAAGTGTCCAGTGGCTTGTTCCCAAAAGTCAATGAAAGGCGTTAAATAGATTTCCCTTGAGCAGGAGTATAGTGAGGTCAGAGATGGAGCAGATTTCGTGCAAGAAACGTGCTACTAGCGTTTGTGCGTGTGCGTGCGCGCGCACATGCATCTCAATCCTTTCAGGTTATAGCTGTGTTGGTCTACAGATAAGGTTCTTTGCATAAAGGTGATCTCTTTTATTAGACCAACCTTTATATTACATCTCCACCCTTTACATTTTTGTTTCTGTGAGAGCCCATTCTCTTGTGCTGTGGCTGTTTAGTTTCCCCCATGTAGTGGCCATGCTTCACTTACTGCGCGTGGCTTCCTATATTCAGAGACCTGAGGATGAAGATCTTACATTGGAAAGTTTGTCTAAAGATATCCCAACTACACAGTTGGTCCAATAAAATATATCGCCCTAAGACACCCTTGCCCGTCACGTGATCTCTGGACCATCGCAGCTACATCACACTTAACACGACTGTCACAGGGAAGATATCAAAATCTGCCTGTGTGATGCTCAGCCGTGCACACCAGATACACCAGGCTGCCATTCGGAGCGGAGGATGCGGTGCCCTTTGCACGCACAGTGTCTGCCGTTGGGAGCTCAGACGGAGAAGACCTGCCCTCTACTGCTCCATGCCACCACGTACAAGGCGAACAGAAGGGCAGCAGCTATGGCTAACCTAGAGACTGCATTTCCAAACACATTATCGGGCAGATACTGCCCTTTTTCTGTGTATTTGGCAGACCTGCGTTTGCACCTGTGGTCTCTAGCAGCGTAATATAGCAAGCGAGGAGCAGAAGAATGTCAACGGGAGTGTTTCCTTAGCAATACCTGCAAAACTCTTCCCCCGTCCTGGG
>NW_005842450.1:491129-510710 GCF_000455745.1 Alligator sinensis
CGTCGGAGAGTTGACGAATCACATTAAATATAGTTCTTCTTGCAACAGCTGTCTCTAGGGGTTTCAGAAATCTAAACAATAGTTAAGAAAGGCAGTTCAAACTTGTACTATTCAGGCCTTAAGGAAATAGAAAATATTGATTCAGAGGAAATGCTCCAGCAGGAAATTCCCTGTTCAGGAGCAAAGGCTATCAGACGATGACTAACCACATCAGAATGAGAGGGAAGTGCAGCAGCTGACCTCATAGTCACTAGATTTGATCAGCCAGAGTTAGAAGGAACAGGGATCCCTGGAGACAGTAGATTTGCCCACGACGCAATGGCTGATAAAGAGGGTGGCCCTGCGAATACTGGACTGAACGCAACGGGCCTGACCCTGCTCAGTTAAAACAACGGGAGTTCCCCCCAGGGTGAACAACTCGATATTTGCTGACATTGTTTCTCCTGTTTTTAGCCTGAAGGACCCTGTCAAATATTTATGAAGAGGCAGGAGTCACTCCAGAGTTAAGTTGCAAGCGAGTCATTGTATAGAGCAGCTATGATTGTAGTGCAGGGACGGGGTGGGCGGCCGCATGGCCCAACGGGCAGGCTGGATGAAGTATGGCAGGGCTGCACGCTGCTGGCTGTCACTGCCACATGACATAATGGGTGCGTCTACACGTGCATTTACGCCGGCTTCAATTTACTGCGCAGTAGGAGGGAATAGGCCGACATCTACACATGCAGGCATTAAAGTGCATTCATGCTGTGTGTAGATCGACTTTTAGAGAGAATGCTTCTAGACAAGGTATGTAAAATCAGCGAGACTATTTATGGTGGGGGGGAATAAGACACAAACTCAGAAGTTTTTTTGGACAATAGATAATGTTTCAGGGCTCTAGCCCAGTCCAGACAGGCACTGAGCATCCCTAATCGACACCAAGCGAGGCTAGGTCAGCACCTGCCAATTTGGGGACTTCCCCTAGTGAAATGCACCCCTTTTGCACAGGGCCAGTGCAAGTTCCGGGCCCCCCTAGAGCATTTCTTAAGCCCCCGGCAAGGTTTAAGTGTGCCTACGTAGGCTACGTGCTGGCCCGCGACTCCCAGGTACATTAAATCGAGACTCTTCAGCCTGAAGCCAAGGACAAGACAGGTCTGGGAAGCGTGGCCCTGACCATGTCAGCTGGGCGGACTGTGCGACTATACTGAGGATGCTTCTGTTTGCAAAAAGAGGATACTGAATGTCTAATGAATATTAAGCACATTTTCCACCATCAAAAAATAAAAGTTCATCACCAAAACAAATCAGAAAAAAAAGACTGCCCACTCGTATAGAAATACTGATTTTAATTAGATTGTGATAAATGTTAAAGGTAAACTCGAGACATTGATCCATTTTCTTTTTCACCAGAAAAAAAATAATCAGTAAACTGTTTAGAAAAGGCACAGTTTTGATGGTTCATACTTTGGTACTGGGCTCCTGCTACAGAAAACATGTGAAACAGTCAACAACAAAAATACAAACTCAGCATTATTTAAAAGTGTATAAAAACCTGCAGAAATGTGGACATTAAAAGTCCTTAGTCTAAAAAAAAAAAAAAAACAAATCACAAACAGAAATAGCACCAGGGAGAGTATAAAAGACCTTTAAAATTTTTAAAAGGCATTTCTGAAAAATATTTCTCTCCTTAAAAATGTTTTTATAAACATGTAGTAAAAAGGCAGCTTTTACAGGGAAAAAACAGTTGGAGGAACATTTCTATGACAATTGTTTTCCTGCAAGTTTAATGCCACATAATCTTGATTCTTTTTTCATCTTTGCTTGCTTTCCAAATCTTCTCTCCCATGAAGACGGGGCTACAGAATGAAAAGCTGAAACCAATTTGAAGGCGTGCATTAATCCAGCCTGAAAACAAGGGGCAAAGGCTAAAATAAGTGGGGGGTGCACCTGCTGATCGTGCGCCTTCCTTGACTCATTTCGACCAGCGCCCCAGGGCTGCCGCGAGCTTCACATGGGCAGGACCCTCCATCCTTGCAAAACGCGCCAGGCTTCCCTGCGGTTCTGCATGGGCACCAAGGTCCTCCCACCGGAAGCTCGCCACAGGCACAGAAACTAAGGACTGATTTCACGTGGCAGTACACAAGGGACGGGCTGAGAACTTAGTGTTTTGATCCAGATCCAGAACGCATTTCGGCTTCTCGTGGAAAAGCTGCACATGCAAACGCACGGAGTTGCTGCGGGTTTGCACACAGAGGCACCCCGGTAACCAGCCACGTGGTTACTCGAGTACCACATTCTGCATGCCGAACCCACCAGAAAATCCAGCCCCCGTACGTCTTCGGAGATAACCGTGTATCGATTGCGGGAGCTAGATTATTTCTTATCCCTGAGTGGTGTAGAAAGGATTGCACAGATGGGGGAGATGGCACGTGGGAGCTCTACTTGGCTTTTCTTCAGCATTTTGGCAATCGGTGCATCTCACTTGGGGATATGCTAACAGAAGGAGCTTCCAGGAGCAACAGGGGAGGAAGTGTCAGTACAGAAGTGAGCTCCACTGCCAGGAAGTCCCAATTCTGACATGCTTCCTCATGCAGCCGCTTCCCGCTGCCTTTCAGAGCAGGCAGGACGGCTGCATCGGCAGCTGAGGCTGGAGATAGAAAATAACCAGCGCACAGACCAGGAACGGCTCTATGCAGGGAAACGTGAGGTTTTCCATTTGCTGGGGAGGACACCCTCTTCCAGCACCTGAGAAGGAGATGCACAGAGGTCTCCAGTTGTCAGGGAGAGGTAGAAGGAGCAGGGAGGGAAGCTGTCATTTCCAGTGGGTCCAGCTCGTTGTGGAGGTTGCACTCGATGGTGCTGAGAGCAATGCAAAAGGCCGTCCATTTGCCCTAACACGCCCTGCAAGATTGATTTTGGAGGCCTGGCAGACACCTTACTTTACACAAGAAGCTGATGCTTAATTCGGAAAGCAAGAGTCTGGGGGAGAAGTGGAAGCACCGCTAGGTCTTCAATCCCACGTCTGTCTGCTCAAGGCTTTTCTTTCATGCAGAGGGCTTTGCTAGGTCTGCTCTGACAGTACCACTAGAGCCAATCCAACTGGGCATTTACAAGCACATGCTTCACATTCAAGCACGAGTCGAGGTACTTTGCTCAACTGAGGTCACTGGTTTGTTTGGTGTTTATGACAATTCGAGGCAATGGGAAGTGGTGCAGCAACACGCTGGAGTCCCGGGTCTCGGGAAGCACCTGCCGTGCCGGCCTGCAGAGGAAACCTGGCCTTGCTAGAAAGGGGTCTGTTGGATTAACACGCTTCCCAGGGACCCTGCTGATTGTGCAGATGCACAGCGTGGCAGCGAGAGCTATGTGCAGCGCTGGCATGCCTGGTCCACAACTTGATTGCTGACCTCTTGGGTCCCAGGCTTTATCCGGATCGCTCCCAGAGAAGGCTGCTCAGTCATTAGGCATTTAAAGACAAACTTCTCTGAAGGAGTTTCATTGAGGCAGGAGTCACAGACAGGGTCAGCTGTAGCCATGCTGGCTTTGGCCACACCACATTGGGAGCTCTTCCTTCCAGCTTACGGCACACTAAAGCCACACGTGGTTTTTCTGACTGCAAAATTTTCACCCTGTGTCAAGTCAAACCTAGAAAGTGGCTGCCCCGCTTGAATGTGGGGCCGACTGCAGTGCTGCACATGTAGTCTGGAGGTGCCATCCCATCTCTGTGCACGCAGCAAGCAAGCGTCCCCTTTTTGTCCAGTCCCAGGCTTGTGGGGGCTGGCAAAGACCGTGCTAAAAGGTGCCTTTTTGCTGCTCCACGCATGCACAGAGATGGCCAGCAAGCCAGTCAAGAACAGTGTCTGAACACAGTACAACAGACTCACCCAGGGAGCCTGAGCATTTACTCTCTGGCACATGGAAAGGTGAGGGAGAGGAGGAGGATTTCCCCTTTACATGGGTCTACTCCTACCATACAGCAAAGACCCCACTGCTGACAGTGGCAGAAGAACAGGCCGTATTCGAAGAGTGAAATCTTAGCCCAGGTGAAGGCAAGAGGAGCTGCGTCACGGATCTCAGCAGGGCCACGGTTTCACCTGAGGGATTTCAGTGTCGGGTGAAGTCAGTGCGATTTTCGCTCCTCGTATTTCTGATGGAACAAAGGCTCGCTGCACCTCTCTGGATGCTGCGATGGTTTCTCTGCAAACGGGCTGCCATCCAACGCCGCTCACATTAGCAACACGGGTCCCATTCACGAAACCGTACAGAAAGTTGTGGGGGAAGAGAAGGTGGGGCTGTGGTTTGCAAGACACAGACGTACATCACTGAATATCAGCACTGCCCTCCCTGGTGTCGGCACGTCCCTTTGGGAAGCGCGTGTTAAGAGAACACCAGAGCCCAAATCCTCACGTGTGATGTTTGACCTCTTGAGCCTCTCTGCTGGATTCTGAATTGGAAAGTTAAAAGCTGGTTTTAAAAGAAAGTAGTGAGTCCTGGTAAACTACTGCCTGACGCACAAAAACAGCATTTCTTTAGCTCTAGCTAGAAAAGTAATTCTACCACCTCACAGTTCAGTTTTAGCTACATTCAGGTCTAGGAGTCTCCACATTCTCATGTAATGCCTTAAAGCAGCAACAAAAGTATAAAAACCATTAAAATTTAACCACGAAAAAAAAAACAACCTGTAAAAAAATATAGGATTTGGTCCTTGTATCCTGCTTGTTCGTTCAGCGTATGTAACCTGGCAGGGTTCTTTACATCAGATGCTACGGTTTTGGTTTCTTAGCCATCGTTTTCGGAGAGGTTGAGTTTAAAAAAAAAAAAAAAAAGCATTGTGCTTCTACCTATTTCAAGTTTTCCTGCAGCACCTCAGACAGCTGCTTCACACTCAGCACCTGAGTCGCTGCTTTCCAGCCGGACGTGACATTGGTATGTTTAATGCTCTTGGATGAGATGTCTCAGGCTCAGTCGTATGTACAGTCTCCTGCACGGGGTCCTTTGAGCTCTGCTTTCTCTATGCTCTAAATACCACTTTCTTCTGTCCCTGAAAATAAAAAAAAAAAAAATGTTTTTTAAAGTTACCCTGCCAGGTTCGTTGGTTGAGGAAAGTTCCCCCGAGCTCTCCCTACAGCCCCGCTTCCTTCCCGGCACGGCCTGGGGGGTCATTTTCTAGGAGGTCATGGAGCTGATGGGAAATGCTGCCCGGTCTCATCCTTCCCTCTCCCGCAGAGGCAGTGGAGCTAGCGCACCCTTACCGGAAGAGAGACGAGGAGATCCCTGCTTGCTATTCACAGGCAAAATAATCCTTGAGCGGGGCGAACAGGTGCCGAATGACCGGGACGCTCCACGACCTGCCAAGCAGCTTCTGGCGAGCTCCGCGCCCCATGTTGGACACGTCCGTGTAGTGGAGGGGGAAGCCAAAAATCCTGCAGGGGCGGGAGAAAAGCAGAGTCTTCATTCAGGAGGGAACCCGCACGTCGGTGCATGCATAAGTCTACCCTATAATCACTGGGTTACATCCCAAGGGCCAACACCCTGGCCCCACGCATCGCTGCCGATGCTTCTTGGGGCTGTCCTTGTTTGGTCTCACAAGGGGCACCTCGTCCCACACTGAGGCCCAGATCCTTGCTCCCTTATCTGGACCTCTGCTGCAGGCATGCACATGTGCAAGCATCTCTGCACACTTCCTTTGCAGGTGCAAGCCATTCTCATTCAAAGAAACCCCCACCCTTTAAAAACCTGCCCCCAAGCCACAGCCCTGCTCCCTATGAAGTTAGTGGGAGAGTCTGGGTATTTCTGTCACGTTTCCAAGAGCCAGCGCTCCACATGGACACTGAGATCCCTCCCCGCTTCCCGTAGTCACAAACAGGGCTTTTCGACTGCAGATCTCCACGCATTTCAGCAGCTAGGGAAACTGAGGCACCAAGAAGGACACAACATGCCCAAGATCATCCAGCTGGCCAGCAGAAGAGCCAGGAATACAATTCGGTCTTTACAAGGATAAACCTCCTGAAAAAATATCATGCCTACAAAACCGTAGCCAGTCGCATATCATGGTCGTGCTACGGCAAATAGGACAGATAGCAGCCTCTGCTTGAGAGGGGCCACGGGCTGGACAAGCAGGAGACGTGCGGCTCAAGACGGGATCTGCACTAGGAGAAGTGACTAAATTGTGCCCGAAAGCTTGCAAAGAACAATTTTTCCAACTATTTAGTTGGTCTAAGAAAAGAGATCACATCTACCCAAAGAACTTTGCCTACAGGCATTTTCTACGTGTCAGCAGCAACGCAGGGCCCGAAGGTGAGCACAGCTCAGCTTCTGCAGGAAAAGAAGGCTTTCAACTCCCCTAAAAACTGGAGAACGACCCCATCCTACCACGCACACGGCTTAGTCCTGCCACCAGCACCTCCGAAACACAGCCCAGCTTTCCTGGGCACTCTAATTAACAACCTGAGCCATCGCCTGGGTGCGGCCTTTAATAAAAGAAAATAAAAAGCTAACAAAAAAATCCAGAAAATGAAATAGAAATCAGCCCCCAAAGCACTGCTCTTTGCCCAGGTCAGCACCAGCGACCGTCCCGGTCATCAAACTGCAGCAAATAGAAACCAAGGTGGGAACAAGAAGCCTCCAAACCCCGGAGAAACCCCCTTCCCGGCACGCCGGCTCGTCCCTGTGACCTCCCAGACACCCAAGCAGGGTCATCGGGTTATTCTGGCGAAGACCAGGTTACGGAGCACGCCTTGTGGTCCCTTCCCCGCTACACACGGCATATGCTAGAGCAGCACAACTCCTTTCCATGGACCAGATGAAAATGGAAGGCTTTTGTCCCAGGCCCTTGGTTTTTCGGGGGCCCCGCCACGACGGACAGCAGATGCGGTCACAGACCCCCAAGGAACAAGCCCGCGGGTCCGTGCTGCTCCTCGCACCGCCTTTGGAGGCCCTGGCCCAAGCTCCCCGGCTGCAGCGCCCACCCTCCCTAGCAGGGCTCACCTTTCTAACTCAGAGCACCACAACATGTCTTCCTTCCCGTTCATGAGAACAGGGAGCTTCATGGCTTTCCCCTGCTTGAGCGAGTTGGTTTTAGTCGTTATGGTTTGCACCTTCTTCAACTGAGGAACAAAACAACAAGCGTGACGTGAACCTCCGAGCCCGCGCATCAAGCAAACGCCTTGCAGGCTCTACCGAGGACGGGGCTGATCCGGCCGCGGGGATGAGGCTGGGCAGAGGAAGGGCATGCCGGTGCTTCCAGCATTTCCAGTAGCACAGCGTCTGCCCCTACGAAGCACTTGCACGAGAGGGCGTTTTCTTACAGCAATGGCTGGGGGCACAGCCACATCCTCTGCCCACTTTGGCATCTGCTGCCAAGGAAGAAAGATCCCGATTCATGGATATCGAGGGCCAGCCAAGCTGTGGTTTGCCCACCTTAGCAAGGGCTGCACTGCAGGCTCACAAGCCCCCCGAAAGACTGCCAGATGCTGGGCTTGGGGCCCCAACGTGGAGGACTTCTCCGACGGGCACCACAATCCAGAGACAGAAGCAAATCCACCACCTCACCAGACCCACCAAGAGCAGAAGGGGAAGAGAGAGCTGGGATCCAGAAAGACGGGTCTTAAGGGAGACAGCAAGAAAGAGAGATGCAAGCACTCTCGGGCCCAGAGAAGGCAAAGAGTCGGAGAGGGGGTCCCCAGAGAGCGCCCCGCTCCGAGGACATCCCCTGCGACGGGTGCAGCCAGGTGGAGCCCAAAGACCTCACGTCGTAGGAAGGTGAGAAACACCCCAGAGGGGGAAAAGGGGAAAGGGGAAAAGGTTGAACAGTGGCTCTTACCGTCGCTATCCTACTGTATTCCAGGCAGTCCTGAAGCTCAACTTTATCAGTCCTTGAAGCTACCACAGGCCTGAGAACAGGCAAAGCTCGTTACAGTCTAACATCCACAGAGACCTGCACGCTCTAGCGCTCCGGCATGGGCACACTCGCGTCCTCTGCAGCAGCAGAGAACACGGCAGCATTTACAAGAGCACGGCAGCAAACGTAACCCCCGCCTGAAGGTCGGGTGCAGGAAAATAAGGCCTCACAGTTAATCTCATGCAGAGGTAAACAGCCTTTCAGGAGAGCCACAGGGTTTGCCCAGCAGAAAACAGAGAAGCATCAAAATCTGGTCCTCTCCCTTGGGAGGTTTCTGATCAGGGAAAGAAACCTGCTGGTGATGCGACTTCTGGCCCTTTCCCACCCCCTTTCTTCTAATTCACAAGGCAAAGGACAAGGAGAGAGGGCGGCCAGAGATGCTCCTGAGCCGATTCTTTTAAATCGGACAGCGCGACCGCGAGCGAGACGCAGCGGTGAATGCGAACACCCTGCACAACAGCAACCACATCTGGCACCGGGGTCCTAGGGCTCCTCTCGACAATGCAAACAGGCTGAACGCTGCACATGAGGAAGGGTGGTCAGCGCGGAGGTCGGGTGATGGGGAAGTGCAGATTGCTTCTCAATGACACTGCTTTAGTGAACGGGCTCTTTCACCAGGACCCTCCAGGTGAGGCAAGAGCGCCCTGGAAGCAACAAGCATCGCCGCCCGCCAGTGAGCAACGACCCCGGATCTGCCCGAAGCATCAAAATCCCAGCTTCTTCTGAAAGGACAGCGCGGCTGCTGCCTTCAGCCAGCCGGGAACCCCAGCCCAAGGGCTGCTTCCGCTGCCACCGCCAACACTGCTCCGTACACCATGCATCCCTTTGCATTTTCCATCCTCCCTCGACACTGTCCTGTGCAACCCTGTTCCCAGGTGCAAATGTCTGCTCCAGAAAGCAGACCGCAACCGCGGCCTGCAGCACTGATCTGCTCCCTCCTCCCTTCCTGCGAGGCTGTGTCCTGTGGCCGACTACCCAGCAGCACTGAGGTCCCTGGGCAATCTCGCACCCAGCTCTCAAAGAAGACAAGGTCCGATCTCTCTCTGCCCCCAGCTCCCGCTGCAAACACATGGTCGTGACACTGGCTGCCCTTGTTCAGTCTCACTGGGTAGGGTCAGCCCTTTTACAGAACCGACCCACACCCCCTTGACACGCCGCTTCGACTCCACCTGTTCCACCAGCACACGGTGGTTATACAGTTTACAGTAGGTGAACTGTAAACTCACCGTCATCAGGATGCAATTAGACCATGACACGGTTTACAGCATGCTCCACTACAGTAAAACAGTATGAATCATTTACAGGAAAGTCATTCGCTGCCGCTCTGAGAGCTCCGTCCTTCTTCACAGCTGTCCTAGATCCCAACAACTTTGTATTAATAGCAGCATGTGAAGTGCAGGAAGCGCTGGTACGGTTTAACCTCATTTGACTTGTCGCTTGCTCAACAGAACTTGTTCTAAATCGGGACGCGAGGTCGACGACCCACTGTCTGTGGTGCCCTGGATAGAGACTTCGGCAGGTGACATTGTCAAAAGCGCCCAAGTTCGTTGTCAAAAGCTTTTACTTCCTTTTACTTTTGAAAACGTCAGCCTGAGTCCACCCTCCAGGGGCATCCCCAGGGACCTCCGCTTTGGAGTCTGCACATAGGTACCGACAGAAATGCAACCACAAGCTTCCAAATGCAAAAGGTGATGGAGGCTACGCTCCTGGTCCTGGACGCCTGTCCCCCACGGACCTACACCCATCAGGGTCAGCGCTAATTGCTTTAACTCCCACAAATGCCTGCGCCTAAAGCGTAGACAGCAAAGCTCTAGAAATCAGCATGCGATCCCATTGATTTCTTTCCATCTGCATTGACCTACCCAGGGCTTTTGCGAGATGGAAAATTCCATCTTCTGCAGCTCGAAAGGTTAGGTTAATAGGGTCACTATTGGCCTGATTTTAAAGCATCTCTTTAATCTAGGTTTTCCTGTGAATTTTGACCTAGCAAAGTGTGCTGCACAGAAATCTCTGGACACTTCTGCTTATGCACGGCACCCGCAGTCCTTTCAGAAAGCCAAGTGTGCACAGCGGGGTCCACGCAGCACCGAGCTGATGGGACAACAACTAATGGGAACTGCGGCTTGTTCTGCGCTGCTCAGATCCACACCTCCAGTCCCACGGCACTCGGTGCAAGAGACACCGAGGCAACCAATCCCATGCTATAAGCAAGCCCCAGTTACTCATCCTCAAAAAAGATGCACACATCCTAAAGACAACCCGATGTAGTGCCCACGCTGAAGTCAAGGGAAAGGTCCCCACGGATTCAGTCCCTCACTCTAAATACGTCTAGAGCCCTGTAACTCCTAGCAGCGAGGAGCGAGCGCACCGCTCCTTGGAGACCTGAGCCCAACGGGCTGAAGCACTGCAGGCTAATAAGTCTCCCTGGCTCTCCAGAGCTGCACCTGGGGCCAGGAAGGATGAAACGGGAGAGGCTCGCAAGTGAAAACCAGTTACCTGTTCATCCCTGGCAGATTGCCCCAGAAATAGCGCGCTCGGTGTGCCGCCGACACCTTGACAGCATCGATCATCACCGGGTTACACTGCGGGCCAGCAGAGAGAAGAGGAAAATGTCAGAAAGAGGGACCAGGGCGAAGCACCTGTGGCCACCCCAGGTAGGGCCCTGCTTCTAGGGTAACCAGTGCATGTGGCATGAAGATGGAAAGGCCGTTTCTCTAAGAGCCCACCGTCGCCAGTACTACTGCTGCATTCGGGTGCACCGGGGAGCTCTAGCAACGCAGGCATGAGCCCGGACCCACCCACCACATGCCCCAGCCCATCTCAGTAGCGTCTTCTTATCGCTCCTGCAGGCTCAAGGACAGAAGTGCTGCTTAGGTGACGACTCTGGCAATAGGCAACAGGCAGCAAATGGTATCACGGACTAACCCCCCAAAGTTGACAAACAGACTCCCCACAGCGAAGCGGAGAATCATTAAACCCATTTTATGACGGGGAAGCTGAGGCACAGAGGGCGCTGGCCAAGGCTGATGGGGAAGCCTGCAGCACAGCCAGCGCAAGACATCCAGCCTCGAGAGCATCCCTCCTCCTCCCACTAGTCCTGCTTGGGGTTTTCACGGCCCGGCTTTGTCTTGGCTTTCCGTGAGAAGCCACCTCGGGATGCCACCCACTTCCAGGCCCCCGCGCAGAGGCAAGCGGCCCACGGCAAGCCTTACCTCCAAAAACCGGGAGATGTCCCTCTTGTCATTGACCCTCATGGCAACGACGTTCTCGAACATCCAGAAGAAGGGGCGTTCCTCGCCCATCTTCGGGCGCGCGTAATTGAGGAGGTGGTAAAACTCGAAGAACAGCCGCCCGGTTCCTTCTGCAACGGGGCAAGCCGAGACGGTCAGGGAGGTCCGCGCCCCCAGGAGCAGACAGCACCGACGATGCCCGGTGCTCATGGAGGTGGCCTGGCTTAGCCATCCTGTGTCCCACCAGATCTAAGGCACTAGTGGGACCACATCAAGGTAGGGCAGGGGGGAGGAGTTCGGTCTTCCAGGCCCATCCCATCGCGGGAACCCACTAACCCCATGCGGCAGGAGTTTGGGACTCGCACCCCTCAGGAAACGGAGCGAAACACCGACTCGTTTTCCAGTGGCCAAACAGCCCCAGGTGAGACAGCAGGCTCCTTTTTGGCCCCTGCGCCCCATCCCAAGCACGGCTCACAACTGCAGAACCGGGAGCTGAAGGGCTCCACATCCAAGAGCCACAAGCCCCTCCAGAAACCAAGCCGCCTTACCATACAGCCCCTTCCTGGCAGGATTCACGATGGACAGGTCGTTGCAGGGGCTGCCACCGATCACCAAGTCGAAAGGCCCCCACTCATCGATCTGGAAAAGACAGAGAGAGGGACTCAGCCCAAGCGAAGTCCCAAAATGGCACGTGGTACAAAGGGGCAGGACAGCGGGCAGCTGGCATGCTCTTCCATGCCAGGAGCCAAGGAGGACGGGACGCGGCGCAGGAAGTCGCGTGCTCACGTTTCTCTTGGTTATGTTCCGGACGTCGTGCACGTAGGTGATGTTCCCCTCGTGCCGGACGGTGCCCACAGCAATGGACTCCTCGCATATCTCCGAAGCGATGTATTTCTCCACTTTAATGCCCAGGTCCTTCAGAACCAGGTAACCTGCCCGGGGGAGGAGAGCCAGGGTGAGTGCTGGCTGCAGGGACCCTTCCAGGCTCTTAGCTTCCTCCACCAGCCCGCGACACACCCGGTCTGGGCGCGACGCAGAGGGGGACATCTGTGCGGCTCTGGGCCTTCAAGAGCCCAACCCACCCACACAGGCACATCTGCTTGCCTGAAGCTCACTCCTACAAGGGGGCTCCACAAAGCTGTTGCCTCTCCCCACGGTCAGCCGACGGGGAAGTGCTCTGCTGAGGAAGCAGCAGGTCCCTGCACATGGTCCTGCAAATGTGTCCCCACCCCGCGCCGCCAGCGGGGACCTGCGTGCAGAGGGACGCTGAGAATGGGACCTTGACAGGCCTGGGACTCTTCCTCCAGCTCATCCTCCATACTTAATAATAAAGGGCCAGTGGTATAGCTGCAGCACACCAGAAATGCTGGTTGTGCCATGGACTCGCTGCATGACCTTGGCCAAGTCACTTCATCCCTCCCTGCCTCAGTTTTCTCAGCTATGACAGGTCTGCTGGCGCTGACTGGCTGCACCAGCACACATCACGTTCGTTCAAGGCTTTGCTAAGGGTTTAGCAGCTCCTAGGAGAGCGATCACAGCTATTGAATCCTGCAACTCTTTCCTACACACCCCCTCCTGGCTCCTCACCTGTCGCTATGCCGTCAAATAAGGACAGCACTCGGATGGGCTTCCGCTTCGCCGCGGGGATGGCTGGGTAGATTTTAGGGGCTTCCTGCGAAGAAAGAGGGGGAAGATGAAAGCTTAGCTCATAGTCCCGCTGCTCCACGAGGCTGCTGGAAAGGCCCAGGCCCTATCGCTGCCAGCTGAGAATCGGCCCCACGCCCCGCACGGCCACGTGTCAGCAGCACAGAGGAAGTGCTGGATGCCTTCCCACTCCACAAGCCCAGGTTGCCCCGTTCCCAGCGTCGTCTGCAGCGCTGCATCCTTCCCCGTCCCTCACAACCTTCCTGAGCTCACCGCACGCCGGACCCTCGCGCCCGTTTCCTTACGTATTCCTGCCCCTTGTCGCTGGTGAAGAAGTCCTGCAGCCGGACGTTCCAGTCCTGGCGGCGCTGCAGGACCCCGTAGCACTTCTGAGGCTGGCACATGTAGCAGCTCCACGGTTCCTGCTCCTTGGCCTTCTCCGAGCTCCCTCGCCCTACCAGGACCTCCAAGCACTCCACGCAGAAGCACCTGGGGAAGCCCGGGGCACGCGGTGATTCTCACTGCCGGGGCCCCCGCTGCCTGCCCCCACGCTACATGACAAGCTTCCCAGGTCAGGCAGCCGTGCCCCCAAGCACGGGGCTCTGCACGAGCAAGTCCAAACACAGCTTTGGCAGTCCTGTGGTGCTGCTGGGAGGCTAATTAGCGCAGTCGCCCAGCAGTGGTAATTAGCCAGCCCATAGCATCAAACAAGCATCAAATGCTTCCCATTTAAGAAGTGGCCCATATCTGAGGGCACTGCTTCCAAGCCCAGCAAGCTGACCCTGTAGACAGCCTCGGTCACCCTCCGTGCAAATCCCCCACGGGCAGTACACATTGCCTCGGGGTCCAGCTCCAGGCCTTTCCCATCTTGCAAGAGGAGAGCAGGTTTCTGCGTCTCCTCCGGGACCCCGGGAATGCAGGGAGCGAGAACGATGAGCGCTAGCTGCGTATTTGCAGGGGACTCTTGCCGATATCCCACACAGGGCTAGAGGCGGGGATCTACCCAGGCCTGCGGCTGGTGGATCACAGCGCGCTGCAGACATGCACCGCAAGCAGAGAACGGGGTATCCCACTGGGAAACCCTGTCCCCAAGCTTCACCTAATCCCAGGACTGGAGATGCCTTCTCTGCAGAGAGGCACAGACACAGTCCGGGGAAGGGGAAACAGGAGCAGCCAGGGAAGCCAGAGCCTTAAAGCAGATCCCTCTAAATGAGGATGAAGTAGTAACTTCCCTTCTCAGGCTGGGGTGTTCGAAGGAGCTCGAAGGAGCCGGGCACCCAGTAGTCAGTCCAGTCCTTCGGTTTCCTTCCAAAATCTCAACCCCACTAGTGCTCCAAGTTCTCATCTGCACTCAGCAGCCTGTCCTTGCATGGTCCTACAGGATGCATTATGGCCAGAGCTCTCTCATCCGGGTGCTTATCCCTCCGCTCCCAAAGCTGCCTTGAGGCCCCAGGGTGCAAGGGCCCAGGTCCTACAGCAGCACGGAGCCTCCACAGCTCACCCCATCTCCCAGGCCCCTGCACCCAGGGTCGCCTGCAAGGGGAGGGACGGCGAGGGAGAGGGAGAAGGGGAGCGGGCAGGGGCAGGGCTGCCCACCTGTAGCAGCTGGCGTTACTGCACAGCAGCAGCTCCTTGCCCTTGCAGCAGACGGTGCAGTAGGACTGGTAGCCGTCGTCGTCGTACATGTAGAAGAGCTCCAGGAATCTTTCCTAGCAGCAAAACAGGCCCCCAAAAGAGAGCGAGTCAGGCCCCCGGAGCCAGCTGCCATGCCCCACACATCTCCAGCTCCAGCCCACCTCCTTTCCCCTGCCCAGCCCCCTTCCCGCAGCCGGCAGGTAACCCCTCCATAGGAACTCCTTGCAGAAAAAGGCTAGCAATGCTCCCCCAGCCCCAGGCTCTCACGTGCTCTGCCAGCGGCCTCTCCGATCCCAGCCCAGCTAGCTGCTGCTTTCGAGACCCAGCAAGCTGCAGCAGCCAGCTTAACATTAGGTTAGCATGGGCGCATCCCCCGACATGCACCAGGCAGGGATCACCGCCCTCAGAAACTTACCCTGCAAGTCTGGCAAAGGCCCCCCTCAAACAGCGGGTGGAACGTGACCGGGTTTTTCCTTCCACATGACAAGCAGTTGTCTGTGAATGAATACAATGCACCCCCTTGAAGGGTTATCGGTGATTTTATCACGGGAACGCCTGAAGGCCTGACACTAGTCTAGGGGGCAACACAGGGGTGCACTTCACCCTGAGCAAACACTGCCCAGGCAGCACCGGGGCAGCTTCCACTAATCCCACGCGGTGCAATTAAGCAGGAGACACCAATTATCTCAGTCTTGGTGCCGTATCCAAGCACCCAACTTAGCCACAGACTTTTTAATCAAGGGAAAAAGGAACTAATTACCTTCGAGGCTCCAGTTGTTGTTTGTGACTTTGGAAACCATTTGCTCTTTAAAAGGAAAAGAAAAAAAAAAACACGTGAAGGGAAAAATACTCCAGGATTCTGCACGGCAAACTGCACGCGGAGGCAGCCGCAGCAGGGCCGAGCAGTCACGTGGTGGAGGGAAACACTGGTGTGTGCAATTACATAGAAAGCACACGTATGTATGGACCTAAGTGGGGATGAGTGTGGGCAGAGGTTAAAGCTGCCTCCAGGTAAGGGTGCGTGTTGCCAGGCAGGATTAGGATACACGCAGGTTTTGGAGGAGACGGGGTGCACGCGCACGTGTACATGCCTAGGCCATGAATAAACATGCAAGAGGTACAGGAAGAAACAAAGCAGGAACTGCCCTAGCATTGCTACCAGGGCTCGTCGCACTCATTTATGGAAAACACCATTCTTCCTCCAGCTGCAAGCAGGGTCAAAGCGAGCTCGTATCAGCCTCCCCGAGCGGTTTCTCTCCAGGGCGAGGGGCACGTGAGCCGTCTCCCCCTTGGGAGACACCCTGCCCGCTCCTGCTCACCTCGTGTCTGGTCCTTGTCCGCGTGCGCCTCCTTGCCGTTGCTGCAGACGTTGGTTTTCAGGCGCTTGGCCGGGGGGCAGTGCTCCGGGGTGGAGACCTCTTCTGCGCTGTTGCGACGGGTGCCGCTCTCTGGGGAAGGAGGCGAGGCAGGTCTTCCCAGTCAAGCCAGGCATTTTTGGGGGCACCTCCCAGTGAAAGCTAAAGGGACCTAACTGGGGGGCAAGCCCCCTCCTCGCCCCCGAGCTGAATGGGAGCTCAGCCCGTGCGGGCACCATTCAATTAGGGCTGATTTGCACCCTGCTCCATGCCCAGGGCAGGAGGCTTTTGCATGTGCCAACCCCTCACGCTAGCCCGTACCCAGGGGAGAAATGCACCCCAGTGTCCGGCCACCCGCGGTTCTTTACCACTTTGAGAGGAAGAAGGGGGTAGAATCGCTCGGTCTCTTCTGCTCCCCAAGCACACGTGCGCTCGCAGCCCCAGCTGCAACAGTCCTGTGATGCACAGACCAAGGCCAAACCACTGGAGTCAGACCCACTGGACATCCCTCCTGCTCGCGTGCACCCAGCCGCTCTGTACCCGAACGTGGCACCCGGGCCCGGTCCTCCCAGCTCGGCTGCAGAGACGGGCAATGCCGGCCCTGGGGGAGGCCTGGGCAGGAGAGGGTGGGCGATTTCTGTGCATCTGGGCAGCTCGCTCCCCTCTTCCTGAAGCCAAATGCCCCCGGGAACCGGGACCCCGAGAGGGACATCTCAAGGGCAAGGCTCATTTTCTTTTTTGCTGTAAAGCACAAGCAAAATCTTTGCCTATGGGGAAGCCCACGGAGGGCCGGGTCCTTGCCTGCCCCGTGGCACTTGGACACAGCCCAGGAATAGGGGCTGCAGGTGATATCTGATTTCCCGGAGCAAGATTTGGAGGGTCCCTAGCAGGTGCTCTGCTGCTGCTAGCCGGTTACACTCCCAGCTCGTCTCCAGCCGAGGCCAAGCCCTTCCTGTGCAAGTCCACCACCCCGGGGCTGGCTCTGACCTGCTACGCAACAGCCAGTCTGAGCAGGAGGTTATTGAGGAGGGGGACTGTGCACTGGCCGGTGCAAATACCCCAGTGCAGGCAACCCTCCCACCCAGTGCCAGCATCCCAAAAGCATCACACCTGGAGTGCTGGGTGGTTTCAGTCCCTTCCAGCCCATGGGCTTGAAGCCACTGAGCGCCCACTCAATCATGGGCTTCAGCTTCTCCTCCAGGGATTCCTTAGCCGTGCCAGGGAAGGTCTTTCCCGCCCGGCCCTTGGCAACCTGCCGGAGAGAGGGAAGACATTACTGCATTAGATACGGCGCCCCGGGAAGCCGTCGCTGCAGGGGATCCTGCAATTCCTGTCTGGATGCAGCCTCCCCCACCTGGACATGTGCACACTGGGCTCATTCATACCAGCGCCTGCAGCAACAGCTGTGCCCGGGGAGGGGAGACCCGCAGCCTCCCCCCTCCACTCCCCAGGCGGCACGGCCACGAATTCCAGCAACGGGCGCGCCAGCCCTGCAGCACACGGCACCGTTCCCCTCCCACGCACGCCTGCAAGCCCCAGACCAGCTGGGAGCAGGTCGAATCAGCCCCCACTCATGGGCATAATCCTGCCCTGTGCCGTGCACGGAAGGCCATGATGCTCTACTTGGCCTGTGGATGCACAGCCCCGAGGAGGGGGGCCTGCTGTGCGTGTACTCGCTCCACAAGACCCAGCACAGAACCTGCCGCCCATCAATCATCGGCCGGGAACAACTGGTCCTTGCGGCGCACGTCCCACACTGCCCCGGGGCTGCGGGGGCAGAGGGCACCTGACCAAGAACCGTACCCCGACCCCTGCAATTTTGGTGCCAGCCTCTCCATCCCCCCAGGGGCAGGAGAACACGGCATGGCTTGTGCTTTGCAATGGTGCCAGCAGACGGGGGTGGCTTTCCAGAAGGACAACCATGAGTCACAACAGCTGGTGCTTTGGCCTGATGCAGGCTTCACCCCAGGCTCTCGAAGCACTTTGCAGGTCGTGAGTGAAAACCCGTGACTGTGAAGCAGGGAACACTTGCTGCCCCCTTTTCCGGCGGGACAGATCAGATCAGAGCCCTGAGAAACGCGAGGTCTGCCCCCACCTCCCCTTCAAACCCAGCCAGCAACTCTGCAACCCAGCGCGGCTCTGCTCCCATTACCTCCAGAGCATGGTATATGGCGCGTCGGTAGGAGACCAGCTTATTGAAGGTGGAGGAGTTGAAATGCTGCTGGAAAGCTATCAGCCGCACCAGCTTGTCTGCCGAAACCTGGAGGGAAGGCAACAACTGCTCAGCAACGGATAGCCAGAGGAAGCGGAGACCTCGGGCCCGCGCTTCACTCCGTCCCTCAGGACCTCGCAGGAGGTCACAAACCCCCCAACATTCAGCAGCACCCCCACAAACACCAGCTGCCCGGGTGTCCCCTAAAAAGGGAGAAAAGCCCAAGTCACCCGCCCGAGGCTTCGCAGTGAGCGGAGGGCGAGAGCGAAGGAGAAAGCAGGTGTCCTGGCTCCGAACCCCCTCTCGTGTCTGGGGTCGTTAGGCCCGTGCGGTGTTACCCGCATGCACGGAGGCTGCTTTAACACCCAGATGCAGAGCGCCCAGCTTCTCCTGGAGCGTTTGGGTACTCGGCTCACTCATCCCCCTGGGGAAAGCTCCTCTCAGACGCAGCCTCTAGCTCTCCATGACCTGGCCCATCACGCTGTGCCCCTGGGCTGGGGATGTGCCGCCCTCCAGGGACCCCCCACCTTCAGCGGACGGGAGCAGAGCTGCTGGCGGGCTCCGAGAGGGAGAGTCCCTGGGAGGGGCAGAGGGCAAAGAGCAAACGAGGGCGCCTGGCGAGTCCAAGGTGGAGGTGAGGACCCACCGGCCTGCACAGGCGTCTCCCCGTCTTCTGCAGGTGCATCCTCTGCACCTGCAGCAAAGCCATTTCCCAGGCGGGTGACAGTTGGTGCAACCCCCCAGCTCCTTCTGCAGGGGTCCTGGGCAAAGCCTGCACCACTGCCTTTCCCAGGTGCCCCAAAATCCAGCTCTTCCTTTCCCACAGTCATTTCAGGGCTGCACTTACAGACCCCCCCCCAGTGCCTCTGGCAGCAGGGCACACGCCTCCCCTGATTGCTGTCACGGGAAGCCAAACCCCGCCGGGAAATCAGGCAGGGGAAAGGTTGGCTCCAGACAACGGGACTCCTATGCCCTCTGCTGGCCACCTGGCACCTGTCCGCAGCCCTGCAGCAGGAGCCGGCCCAAAGGTGCCCAGGGTTGCAGACATCCAGCCAGCCAAGGTCCGGGCTCCCAGCACCTCAGGCATGGGGCTTTCGGCCTCTTGAGGTCTGCAACCTCCCCGCAAGCGACTCAGGATGGGCAGCGGCTGCAGTAGGAGCTGAGCTACGCTCAGGATCTGCAGCATCCCACCCCGGTGCACTTTGCCCGCCCGCCTGTTTCCATGCAGCTGGAGGGACCCTCGGCCTGGTCTCTCTGCCAGGCTGTGCAGAACGGCCCCTGCCAGCCGCCCCGTGCTGCGGGACTCACCTCGGAGAACTTCCCGTCCCCGAACCACTGCACCCAGCGCATGCCGGAGATGGCTTGGCGCTTGGATGTGACCCGGTAGGAGACGACGAGGGCAGGCCACCAGGAGAAGCCTTTGATTTTCCCCCACACGAGCTCCCCGATTCCGAAGTCCTTCCCATCCTGCAAGTAGACGGGGACAGTGTCAGTCCGCTGGCAAACGCCAGCCACCCTGCGTGCATGGGCCCTGGGGAAAGCCAGCAAGAGCCCACCGGCGCATGCATACCCTTCACCGGAGAAAAGCAGCTCTGCAGAACTAGGACCTAGGGATGAGCATCAGCA
>NW_005842450.1:510741-523423 GCF_000455745.1 Alligator sinensis
AGACCCAGGCCCGGTCTCACTACTGACAGGACAGGGCACAGCAAGGAGGGACAGGCGTGCATTGGCAGCCTCCCACCCAGCCCGGCCCCCTGGCACATTCGTCTGGACTGCATGCCCCATCCTGCTCCAGCCCAGCTGGCCTGCTGGCACGAGCGTGCGGGCATGCCTGCTCCTGCCGGTATCCTCGCCTGCACCGTGCAAATGTATTGGAGCAGCCTGCCACGAAGCCGCGGCCTCGAGATTGTGTTCAACACCGAGGCAGGGACAGAAACATGCATCGCCTTTCTGCAGCCGGCCGCGTCCCGGGCTAGTGGTCGCAGGCCAGGGGACTGGGCTGCACCCATTCCTAGGCAGTGTCCTCACACAGATCCCTGATACTTTGGTGCTCTTGCCTGGATGTGCCAGATAACCGCCTCTGCTAGCCCGAGAGCCGGCTCCCCACCTGGCTGCCGTGCTGGTCTCACTCCCACCATGTGATGGGAGCAAAAATCGGCCATCAAGACGCACGCAGACCCAGCTATGCAGAGCCCCACAGCTGCAGCAGTACAACTCTGGCCCCAAGACAGGTGTCACCGTCTGAGCAGGCACCGAAGAGATGCACTCATTGGCAATGGGGTTAGGGGCAGATGATGCCAGGGCTGCTCCCCTTCTGCCATTACTGGCCTGTCTCATGGTGCTCAGCCCCAGTCCCAACCTCCTGGACGGTGGATTGCATCTCCCATGGGGCTGGAGTTGGGAATCCACAGCACGAGCATGCACGGTTCCCTGTAGGGCGAGGGGGCATGCAGCCCCGAGGCCTGACCCCGTGGGATGCATCCTCCGTGCTTACAGAGGATGGGAGTGGAGGGCTCGGAGCTCCTGGCTGAGAGCATCTTGGAGAGGCTCCAGGAAAAGGCCCAGGCAGCTGGTCGCTTCCCCGTCCCCTTTGCCCCTGTGCAGCAAAGAAAGAGCAGGTATCTCCTGGCTGGGTATCAGGCAGTGGAGCCAGGGTCCATGCTGCAGCCCCCAGGTCTCTGCCAGGCCCAGGAGAAAGAGTCCCCACAGAGGGACAGCAGGCAGCAGAGATGCCCTCGCTCGAGGAGCCATAGGGAACTGCCAGCCCGGGCAGGGGAGGAAGAAAAGAGAAGACCCGGAGGCTGTGCAAATCTGTTGTGCAATCAGGGGCCTCAGTCTCCAGCAAAATGCAACAGAGCGATGCCAGCATGCTTCTGACCATGCCCCGGCAGCCTCCAGCCCCAGATGCCCTCTCTACCATGCAGCACCCCGATGAAGCAGCTCAGTGCACGCAACTGCACACCTGCCCCGGGCCCTGGCTCGCAGCCAGCCCGGCGTGCATGGCACACATGCCTCTGCTGGATCACACGCCTGCCCTGCAGCAAGAGTAGCGCGCAGGAGAGCTAACTCAGCATCTCTGCTCTGCAGCCTGGCTGCGTTCCCTCCTGGGCCGGACCCCACAGCAGAGCAGACACCTGGCACCACGTCAAGCCCCTCCCGGGCTGCCTGCCTGCCAGCAGACATCCTTGATACAGCCCTGTGCCCTTCTGGCTGGAAAAGGAGCATTAGGTAGGACCAGGCAAGGAGAAGGGGACATAAGTAAGAGGCAAGGAGAGATGCAAAGTCCAAAGAGTTTGCCCAGCTCGAGCCCCTGCTAGAGACTGAAAGGCCCAAGAGATGTTAGCCGTGCTCGGGAGTGTGTCTATCCCTTTAGGACATCCCTGCCTGCCTCAGGCCTGTGCCAGGGTGCCAAGGGAAGCTGCACCCCTAAACCAGCCATCCAGGGCAGGGCTCACGGGGGTCCCTACCTGATACTCCACCGGCACCTCCCCAACATCCCTGCCGTCCTTCTCCTCGGAGCCGAGCTCGGCCTGGCCGTTCTGGACCTCCTGCATGCTGCTGCCAGAGGACATGCTGCTGCTCTGAGATGACTCCTTGGAGTCCTCTTCCATGAAATCAAGGGTGGGAGCCCGGAGCGGCATGGTCATCCTCCTCCTAGCACTCCGCTGGGGAGAGCAGGGCGTGAGTGGCCAACGAAGAAGAAGGGGGAAGCAAGGCAAGCACCCAGGGTAGGAAGGCAACCCCATGCTGTGATGCAGCACCCCTGCAAGCACCTTGCACACCATGCTTCCAGGCTGGGACTCAGAGCCAGCATGGACGGGGCAGGGAGGGGTGGGAGCAAGGAAAGGCAGCATGCACAAGCCGCTGGCCCCTGCAAGAAGGGGAGCAGAGTGGGCTCAACTCCCGCAACAGCAGGCCTCTGCGGGCTGGGACTGGTCAGCCTGGGTCCCAGCCCAGCGCTCCAGCCCTGGCTCAGGCTGCTTCCATTGCAAACCTGCATCCAAGACAGCCCCCCACAGCCCCTTACCCTGCAGGGAACCTCCCTGTCGCTCTCCAGGTCGCTCTCTCTGTGCTTCATCTCCTGGGAATTCAGTCCTGCCTGGAAGATGATGCGGGGAGGGGGCCTCTGGCGCAGGCTGGTTTCCCAGCCAGCCATGCCGCGCTGTCGCACCTGCAGCCCAGAGAGAAGAAGCTGCGGTCAGGGCCTTCGCTGCCAGCCCTACACGGGGTCACCGCAGCTTGTCCCAGGAGGCAGCATGGTCCAGGGTGTGGGGCGCGCAACCGGAAGCACAGGAGAGGAAGGAATGGGTAAGGGGGAATAGGGAGAGTGAAAAAATGGCAAAGAGCAGCTCCACCATCTCTATTACAGCACGGCTGCAGTGACACAAAAGCGTCATTTGATCACCCAGAACATGAAACCAAAGGTGGTCGTGACCGCCGGTCCTGTGGGCAAGGCACCAGCTCTACCGCCAGCATGACTATACACTGCAAAACGTGGCCCCAATGCCGATGCCTTAGCCTCGAGACCAGTGATGACCCTGATCTTGCTTCAAGGGGCTACAGCAAAGCAACCGATGGCAGTGGGTCTCGGTCACTGGAAGTTTAAGGGCAGGGGAGGCAGAGCATCTGCATCTGGGGAAGAAAGCTGTTCTTCTGCATTCCTCTCTCTCGACCTGCTCCATGTGCTAGGCATGGCCAGCACAGCACCTGATTCTGCAGGAGCTCCCAGGGCAACCTTCCCCGGGCACACCACCAGCCGTGCACCCTGCATGCGGTGCAACAGCGCCGGGTGTTAGCTAGAGCTAGAGCACGAAAGCTGGTGGCCAGACACATCTCCACATTCATCTTCACACTTGGAGCAAAAGGCAAAAGTCAGTCACGCCCATTAAATTGCTCTTGCAACCGGTTTTCAGCCCATGTCTGCAGTACAGCCTGCTGGAAAACTCTCAGGACAGTTTTGTGATGAAAAATCCTGGTTAAGGGAAACCAGCATTTTCAAGAGATCATAATATTCTATTAAATGCAAATATATTACAATGTTTTAATTGCCAATTAAATTATATATTATGCAAATATAGAATATTACATTTTCAATTTACAATGTAGTTTTTAAATGGAACAAATTTCATTTCGGAAACCCCTCTTTTAAGGGAAGGGAGGAATCAAAACCTTGCTTTAAACTGTCAAAATAAAAAAATAATAATGTCTTCAATTATTTAAAAATAAAATCAGTATAATTTGCTCTCCTATTAACATTTTACCTGGCTGATGATTTCATATTAAGCACCACCACTGCTGACGTGTCATAACAGTTGAAATAATCTGTTCCTTTATTTATTTTTTTTAAAGTCGTTAAGTCACAGCTGTTCTTAGTGTTACAGGAAAAAAAATCTTCCCTCATTTTCTAGATCAAAGTGTCTCTGGTTGGTGTTAGAATGAATCTGTTTGACACTTTGAACAAGAAAAGGTAAGACTCCCACGCACTAATTGCAGAAACAGCTGTTTTCTGTATCCTAGAAAAAATTATTTTGATTTTGGAAGTGAGATGAGATGTTTCCACCTGCACTAAGCAGCCACTGCCCTTCATGACCGAACAAAAAGATAAATTATTATATTATTAGACTACTGACACTGTTTCAACGACCCATTATGATGACCCGATATGCAGAGGTGCACCAACATATCGGTTGCTTGTCGGATCAGCACCGAGAAAAGGGAAGTTTACAGTATTGGTTATCGGCTTTTATAGTAGATACTATTCTCTGATAATGATGCCTTCTGGCTGGGGTCCCCAGAGGCCTGGGCTTCCTCTCGCCCACAGGGCTCCCGGTTCCCTCCCATGAGCCGGGGTGCCCTGGTTATACCCGCAACCCTCACCGGCGGGCTGGACCCGAGCAGCTGCGGCGCTGTCCCGAGGGCTGCGGGCTGGGGCGGGCGCTGTAAGAGGCACCGAATGCTGCAGACGTGACTGGGGCAGGCGGAGCGGAGCTGCCCGGCCCGGCCCAACGCAACTCAACCCGCGGTTAATATAGGTGGTTAATAATCGGATAGGTATCGGCCAAAAAAAATCTTTATCGGTGCCCCGCTACTAATATGTTGTATTAGGAGTGCATAACACCACGGGCCGTGCAAACCTTGCGAGTGGAAGTTGGAACAAGGTTCTTCCCAGAGGAGTGAAGTTTGGGAATGTGCATCTGAGCCAAGCAATGGAGCAAGAAGCCTGAGTCGCGTCCAGACAGAACTGGAGCAGCGCGTGGCAGGGACGGTCCGAGAGGACAGGGAGTCCTGGCTCAGGGTGCCAGGCAGGTGGGATCATGTGTCTGCAGACCCCCGGCTGGGGCGGAGAGCCAACTCTCCGCCATGCTTCACTGCTTGGGGCCAGCAAGGAATCGGTTGGTCTGAAATTTCAGAAGTTCCTGCTTTTGCTGCTAGAAAAACGCAGGGGTTTCCCCAGAGGGAGGCTCCGAGTTTCGTGCGAAGGCAGAGGCTTGCCCTGGCACCAGCTCCTGCTTTCTAGCCTGCTGCTCCCAGAAACTCTTGGCCCTCGGCTATAGCACTCTCCGTGGGAGGATTTCAGCTTGTGCCTTCCTGTGCAACACACTCGGGGAGTTACTTGCCCTCCCCTTTCTAGACAAGGGCATGACACGTTCTCCGGGGCAGAACCAGGACAAGAGTCCAGGACTTGGGCCTCAACCACAAGCCCGTCTACCCTTGCAAAGGAGTGTAACCCTACCCCCCACACTGCATTCAAATACCCCTGAGGGCACCGGGAGGGAGCTCAGGGGAAGGGAAGCATTGACTGTCATCTCATTTTGGAGCTCTTTGCTCCATAAACAGGAGTTCGCTCAGCAAGAACCAAGCGCTGTTTGGCTTGCGGTGCGACAATGCTGGACGCGCTCTCGTCCGAGGCAGAAGCTGCAGCTGTTCTGCTACGGATCTGCTGGCCAAGTGCGCAGACGGGCCAAACACAGAGTCCACCCTTACTGCATCCTGGAAGCTGTGGGCCTCTCTCATCAGCTCCCACAGCGGGCGCTCAGGTACGCTCATGTTGGGCGTGGGTAACGAGTGAATAATGAGTGAAGGAGTGCAAGGCCCCTTGAACTCGCTGTGCTGCACAAATGAGCTGCATCCTTCTAAGTCCTGGGGCTCTTTCCCAGGCTAGGACACCGTGCAACACGGAGCCGCACGATGCTCTGTGCGAGGACCCTCTTACCTCCGGAGACTCCCTCAGGATCAGTGGCCAGGACAGGTTTTCCTTGGCGAGGTCTTCCTTGCTTATCCTCTTGTTCCTATGGGCCGGTATTCTTAGATCGTCAGCATCTGTGCGAGGAACAGACCAAAGCAAGCTTGTTCTCAGCGAGTCCATCCTTTCAGAGCACGCTCCCTAACGGCGCTGCACAAATCAGTGCTGGTGCAGACAGGGAGGGAGAGCTCACCCAGGTGCCCAGGGCAGAAACTTTGCCCCGGTCTGCAGCACCCAACTCAGCTCTCCCTTCTGGAGTGCTCTGGACCAGGAGCGTTCAGAAATCCCAAGCCAGGCCTCGGCACATCGTGGGATTAACAGAGCCACAGATGTTGAGACTATGATCAATGCTGGCCTCTATTGCTCTCCTGGATCCTGAGCCTCTAAGGTGCAGCAACACAGCTCCTGCCTAGCATTCTGCCTACCCAGCACATGGTATGAGCCCATTTTACAGACAGAGCCACTGAGGCACAGAGGAAGGAAGTGGAAAGTGCTCCAGGACGCCAGCAGAGCCGCAGCTGCCCAAGTCCCAGGTTAGTAACCAACCCTCAGGGCATCGTGCCTCCCTCTTGGCCATGTTTTCCAGCTTTTTTTTCTCCCCAACAGATGCAACAGATAAAAGCAGTATTATTTCTTTTTAAATGAAAGCTCAGATTCCGGTCTAATCACATGAATCCAGGAGCTGGAGCTTTAGGAAACTACCAAGTATCAGACTCTTGGGGGGTCAGCAGCATTGCTGTGCACACGGATGCTCCCACTGGGCTGCTCACTCGGGTCCTGGCAGTTCAAGCAACTCAGGGGCAGGGCCCAACCCAGCACCTGGCTCAGGGGCCGCATGGCTTGCACTCTGCTGCTCAGGACTTTCACCGGCGGGCGATGCCGGGGCTGGATGGTGCCAGGTATGAAGCTGCAGGGCACCGGTGAAATACATCGCCAGCATCACCGCCTAGCACAAACCGCCCCGTCGCTCCTGTGTGCAGTGGGCCTAATCCTCCTGCTACAGCCCTTGCTGTTGGCAGAAACAGGACCGAGCGCGTTTGTTCCTCTGCGAGGGCAGCAGGATGCGCCCGCACCCCAGGCCGGCCATTTGGGGCGCCTTCAGTACCTGCACAGCCTGGGCAAGCCCCAGGAAGCCCACCACCCCGGTCCTGGCACGGGCTCCGGGGGCCAGCACTGCACGCACACCACCCCCAGGACGGTAGCGCACTCGCAGGGCGCGAGGGAGCGCGTGAGAGGAGACTGACCTTGAGCATCAGGCTTCCCGTTTGCTTCCAGAGCTGGGGGAGAAGCTTCGTCTTTGGTGGGGTTGGCGCAGCCTGCGCTGAGGAAGACCAGCTCGGCCCTGCAGTCCATCTCGTCGCTGGGAGGATTTTCCTTCTTCATGCTGGCCTGCGGAAGAGCAGATGGGAACGTGAGCCCTCCTGCATGGCCGGAGGGGTCATGGGCAGGCAAGCGGGCTGGGATGACTGCTAAATCCAGCCCAAACTCATCCTCCGTTTCACCATCTTCGCCAGATCAGACCCACCACTCCCCTACTGTGACACGTGCTAGGCCAGGGTTTTACACCCCATCCTGCTCAGATGGCACATGTCACGCGTGACCGCACCTCCTGCATTCGGCCCCATCCAGTACGATCCGAGTAAGGATCTCGCTTCACACAGCCAGTCATTCCCGATTTGTGCAGGGGCAGGAGAGAGGAGGATCCCCGCTGTAACGCACACCAGACGTGCTTAACCTGACCCAGCCACCTGCAGACAAAGTCTCTTTCTTGCCTCTTGACCAGACAGTTTCCTTTGCAAAAAAGGCCAGAGGGGTTGTCCCTGCAGCCTGGCACTGGCGGGGACAAAGCCAGCGGCAGGAGGACACTAGCAAAGTGTCCGGCCAGACAGTCACCGGGGCAAAGTCCTGCAGTCTGCAAACCTCCCTCCAAAGTCAAAAGGGGCTCGAGTGGAACAGAAGCAGAGCGAGCGGTGCAGGGGCCTGCCCGGGACATGGGCTTAGTCTAGTCCAGAACAAAGGGAAACAAGGTGCCAAGATGTTTCAGGGGCACCCACATCCACAGGGCATGCTCTGTACTGAGAGCTAGATAAAAACCCAGCTCACAGCCCCAGCAGCTGAGCCCCGCTGCAAGGGAGGCCCAGGAAACTGGAGGTCCCCATGCCAAGACAGGGGACCTCCCTATGTACTACTAGCCCGGCCCTCTCGGCGCCCTGGCACTGCACACCTGCCTGGACACCTGCATAATCACCTTCACATCCCTCCAGCCAGCTCCACCCCGCAGCTGCTGTAGCATTTGCATCGGGCTTTGTTAAGCCAGGTTGTAAATACTCCTATCTCTTGGCACCAACACCAAAAGCAACAGCTCAAGTGCTCCGCGCTGCATGCTGCATCTGTTTAACCACCCGGCAACGTTCCCCCTGGAGGCTGCAACCTGCTTGCAGGAGAACCAAGACCAGAGTCACTGGGAGCTTCTTGGGCAAGAGGCTTTGGAGGCAGAATGAGCCCAAAGCAAGAAAATACAAACCAGAGAGGGATAGCAACACGCTGCTCCAGCAGCTCATGGGCACTGCCTTGTTTCCAGATGTTGGTGCACGGAGATTTAAATACTTGGCTTATAGAGAAGCTTCAGCCAGGACAACGGAGCACCTGCCCTACCCATCATCATCACACGTGTGCAGCAAACCAGCGGCCCACCTCTGCCAGGGGTGAATTTGCTGGATGGGAAATGAGTCCAGGGAGAAGCAGCAGCCCCTCACCTTGTCCTGACCAGCAACCCCCCCACCCCAGGAGTGCGCAGCGCCAGTGGAAGCAGAAGCCTGGCCCTGCTCCACCCAGCGAAATCAGAAAGCCTTAGGTGATGGAGCCCAGCACCCGGCCCAGATTACCAGGAACCTGCCCTGCGCCTGCTGAAGTCAACGTAGCTTTGATGTTTCACTGGCTGCAGCCACGAAGAATAGAAAAGGTGGGAGAGAGAGAGGGAGACCGACCGGATCTCACAGGCACCACCCGACCCGTTACCCATTTACAGATCCTAACGTCTTTAGGGACTGGGGGTGCAGGACCGGCCGAGGGGGAAGGTCAGCCTCGGGGGTCTAGAGCCTAGGAGAAGACTCCCAGGTTTTTTTGGCCTTCTCTTTTTCCTCCTCCCCTCCCATCCCATCCCTGCCCTCTCTCAAAGGCCTCTGCATTTTGTGCAAAAAAACAACCAAGGTTTCTGCTTTCTGAGCTCCTGTCACCTCATCCAACAAACTCGCCTGGCCCAAAACCTCAGGGATCCAGCCCCCACCCCGTCTCTGCCAAGCGCCCATTCGCCTCCTTTGCTCTGGAGCACAGCCACCTCTGAACAAAGGGATGAGAGGGAAAGTCTCTGCTCCGTAAGGCCCTACAGCAGGTTTGTGAACGTCTCCCCATCCAGCACATCTGCTCCAGACCAAAGGAACAATTACCAGGAGCTGCCCAGACTCGCTCCACTCCTTGCTAATCACAGGCCGCCGGGTGGGAAGGCCTGCTGGCTGCCATCACCAGCAGCTCGGGGGGAGGTATTTTCTCCCCGGAGATGTCTCTCACGGAAGCTGGGCCGAACAGACAGGCAGGCACCCTCCCAGAGGTCAGGTCCTGCCCCCAGAGACCCCACGGTCCCCCGACAGGCTTCAGACTCCTGCCGCGTGAGATGGCAGAAGAGGGGCTGCAGCTTACAACAGACTGCAAAGGAAACAGGAGCCGGCAACGCAATGCAAGGCAAGGCAATGCTGCATGAGAGAGGCACATCTCATCCCAGGCCGCATCGCAGGAGGAATGTAGTCTGCTCTCCTCGGCTCTGGGGAGGCTTTCGTGGAAGGGCAGCGTCCACTTTTGGGCCCCGCACTGCAAGCTGGAGAGTCCAGAAGGGAGGTCCGGGAATGAGAGGAGGTTTGGGAAGTACGATCTGGGGGGGAAAGTTGAAGGAGCTGGGTGTGTTTAGTCTGGAAAAGGGGGGGGATGCGGGAGGGTGCAATACCAGCTGTGTAGTACCAGCCGTGTAGCATGTAACTAGCTGTTAAAAAGTAGATGAGGATCGATTATCCTCCACAGCCGCTGCGGGGAATGATGAGAAATCAGCTGAACTGGCTTCAAAGAAGGCGGCTTAGGAGAGGCACTAGGGAAACTTCCTAACTGCAAGGGCAGAGAAATCCTGGACCAGGCTGCCCCAGGATGTTGAAATCTCATGCACTGGAGACTTTAAAGGAAAGGTTAATCAAGCCTCTGCTGGGGTGGTGCAGGCACCGGACCCTGCCTCCGTGCATACGCCTGGACCAGGCAATCGGCCCAGGTCCCTTCACCCTGCTGGGGTTGTCACTAGGTGCGGGCCAGACCCCATCTCCAAGCCGCTGCTACAAGAGGAGTCCCAGAGCTGCACAGCCCTGAGCTCAGGGAGCCTCCCAACATCTGCACCCAGAGCTGGGTGTCACCTCCTGGGCCCATCAGAGACTGTTACTGCTACATGTCTTGAGCGGGCAGCCAGCGTCACGTCACTCCCACGTCACGCCAGCCCCTGGGGCTGCTGAGCCTCAGTGCAGCCACTGCCGCTCACTACTGAGCCCTGAACCCTGCAGGCCTCCAGGCCAGGCTGCTTCTAGCCCGAAGCTGTAAAATGCCACAGCGTTTTGGAGAGGGCCATTGCCAGCATCCCAGTGCCCCGCTTCTGCTTCCCCAGCTGCACAGCTCCCTGAGCTGCCTTGTTTCTTCTGCATGCTCCTAAGAGCCAAAAAGCAGCAACTCTGGCAAGAAACGCACCCCTGGGGTTTCAGGGCTGAGTTTTCAAAGCACAGGAATTCGTGCATCGGGAATCAGATGCGGCTTTGCTGCAGGCACCCCCATACTGCCCTTGGGGGGGGCATCTGGGGATACCCGCAGTGCCATCTGCTGCCATTACAGCCCTAGTCAAGCAACCCAACAGCGTGAAGCCAATTCAGCCATGAGGATCTCACCAGCCTGTCCACAGTGACCCGGGCATTTCACAACGACCAGCTGCCTTGGAAAAGCTGGAGGTGACACACAACACAACAGCCCTCCTGCTTATCACCACAGCTGCCCCAGCCCATTGCCCCCATGCCCTGCCCTCCCCACTGAGCACAACCTGCAGAGCCATGGACCATCACAAGCTGTCACCTTCCACGCCAAGCGCCAGGCACATCCCAGGCCCCCCAACCTCCTCCAGAGACACGCAGCAACACGCGTGCAAACCACCCTGAGACAAAACCATGCCCTGAAACACTTCTCTTCCTGGAGAGAAGGGGAAGAGAACTCACGATAGATGCGCATTACCAGCAGGTGCTCGGGCACTGCAGGGACACGCGTGGTAGAAGAGCCAGGAGAGAAGGGAGCAGCTCGAGGCTTCAGTCCTGCTATTTAAAGCTTCCAAGGGACCAGCACTCGCTGCTTCCTGAAACACCTCTGGCTCTGCAACATCCCAAGCAAGGGCTGTGTCCCAAGACAGCAGCGCTGGCGGGTTCGGACCCAGACCCAGTCTTGCAGCTCCTGCTGTGCCATGAACACAGTGCACAGATGCAGCCAGGTCTGGGGGGCAGGGAGAGCCGCAGGGGCTTCCCCAGGAAACACCATTTCCTCCCTTGCCTCTGCCTTCCTCCCTGCAGCCCCTGCTGGGCACTGCCGACGACTGCAGCTCCGCGCTGGTTCTGGGCTAGTTTCGGTTTTCCTACCCCAGGAAGCAGCATTCAATTAGGCTCCTCAGGTGCCTTTCCCCTCTGGGTGCAGAGGCTGCAGCAGCAGCTCAGCCGGTGCCTGCAGACACTGCCAAGGGGAAGCCAAAAGGCCCCGGGCAGGGAGGTCTTTGGCAGGATGGCTCCATCTCCTCCGCTCCGTTTGAATAACAAAAAAGGGGCCCAATGACTGTGTGCAGACCCTTCCAGAGCCAGGCCTGAGCCATCTCCTCACAAACAGCCTGGAACGGGGCATTTCCTGCTAATCCTGGAGAGAAAAGAGGTGCATAAGAAAGGGAACCTTCGGCTCATTAAAGCCCCCTCCTGGCCCTGCTCACCTGCTCCTGACCTCACCTGTGCCACCAGCTCCCTCTCCTCCCACAACCACAGCCTGGGGCTCCCCCCACCCAGGTGTCCCACCCCTTCCCCTCCCCTCTCTTTTTTGGCCCCGTTCATCCTTTGCCTTGATGCATCAGGGTGCATTAGACCTACTGCTGTCCACACTGGGATTGCTCCAGGTTCGCCAGCACTCGTGGATGGGGAGGACACCTTTTCTCCTGGAGACAGCCAGGCCCAGACTCATCCTGGCACCTATGCCCGGGCCAGGCACTAGCCCAGCCCCTTCGGCTGTGCTCACTGCTGTAGCATGTGCACACCTGCCTTGTGTGGCTTGTGACTTCCCTCCGGGAAACCCCAGCACCCAGAAGGGATGAGACAGACCCCTCCTGGCCCCGGGAGCGGTTCCTGCAGGCGGGCGCCATGGCCCCAGCCCAGGGGGGCAGGGGGAGCAGGGCACTGCCACGGTTCATCTTCGCTTCCTTTGCGAGGTTTCTTTTCCCAGCCCCCGGGCACCTTGCCCGGTGCCGACGGGTCCGGTGCACCAGCACCGAGGGAAAGACAGCCCATGCTCGCAGCCGGGCGTCAGCTCTCCTGCCCTGCATCCACACTGCCACGGCAAGGAGAGTAAGGCCCCGCTGGCCGGTGCAGGGACCCTTTGTCTCTCTCCAGCCCCCTGCTACCCACATTTCCACCCTCGCTTCTGCTGCAACAGCTTAACAAGTGAACACAAGCTCTGCGCTGGCCCCGGGGGCCGCCCCTCTCCTCTCCTCTCCTCTCCTCCGGGACCAAGTCAACCGCTGCCAGGCAGACCCCAGATTGATCTCTGCTCGGCAGACCCGACCTCTCCCCTCCTGGCCCCACAGGGCCTTCCGCTCGTGGCCTTTGGGAGCCGGGGCCGAGCGCGCAGGGATGCTCCCCGGAGGCTCCTCGGCCCTGGCGAAGCCCCTCGCCGCCCTCCCGCGCACTTCTGTGCAAAACAACCGGGGAGACTGCCAGAGGAGCGGCACCCAGGGCTGCTCGCACCGCACCGCACCGCACCGCACGGCCGGGCCCGCACGAGCCCCCG
>NW_005842450.1:523788-530476 GCF_000455745.1 Alligator sinensis
CCGCGCCCCGCGCGCCCCCGCTCCCCCGCTCCTGGCCCGCGCCGTCCCCTGCCCGCACGCCTGGGCAGCTTGTCTGTCCTACCGGCCCTCCTCGCCGGGCAGGAGGAGAACGAGCCCGAGCCCCGAGTTCCCATTCACGGGCACCCCCAGCCCGGCGGGTCGCAGCGGGGCACTGCCAACACGGCAAAACAGGGCAGGATTTTTTTGTGCAGCCTGCGTCCCACCCGGCTTCTGCCCCAGACGTGGGGTTTGATCCCCTGAGGGACGCTGCCCTCGTTTCCTGCGCCACATTCGCCAGCACGACTGTCATCCCCGTGCAACGCACGGCGTGCCAGGCCCAGGAGGCAGAGGCCTTGAGCAGAGGGACCACGCAGCCCCTTCCTCCCCTGCCCCAGCCCCGCGGCCATCTTTCCACTTCAGCAAAAGGCTTGGTTGCAAGCCCCGTGCAGCACAATGCAGGCGGCAGGGGAAGGCGGCCAGGCCCCGCGGCAGCGGGGTTGCTCTCTAAACACACAGCCCGAGCAGCCCCTCGCCAGTCCGCCCCTCCACAAAACCCTGCCAGTGGGGTTTCTTTCGGCTTGGTTTTTTCCCAGATCTGGGGAAAGAAAGTGCTTCTGCAGGCCCGGCCCTTGAGACATCCTAGGCCAGGATTCAGAGCAGGAGCGGTTATGGCCAAGCCACATTCCTCTGTCACGTGGAGCCGCAGACTCCGCTCCACCTCCTGCATCTCTACCCCGCCGACCTGCCATCCATCTCCCATCTCCTCCGAAAACACCCTTTCCCCTGCTGCTCTCGCTTCCTCTCCCCCTTGGTTATTATTTAACTCGGGAGCATTTCTGGAGCGCTCTCTGTACGAGAGGAAGGGCAGGACACAAAGCTGCGTTGACCGGATTGTCATGTTAAACGCTGATCCCCGTCCCCACCTCCACCCACAGGGTCCCTGCGGGGCAAGAGGCCGTGGTGCTGTGTACAGGGGTCCCGGGGAAAACAGACGCACCTTTGGAGCAGGGTTTGTACTTGAGGCCTCTGCAGGGCCTTCCCCTCTCCTGGATCCGGTCATCTGCTGAGAAACCAGGGCCTGATCCCACAGACTGTTCCTGGCGGATGGAGCCCCCGGCTCTGTGTTTGAGTCCCGTCCCCCCCCAAACACGCACACGCACCCCCCTCCACAGGACGCCTGGGCTCTGCTCTGCTGGGCCAAGTTGCAGGACCAGGACCGGGACACAGGATTGCAGCCCTTGCCCCCGGGATCCTGGAAGCAGGATCAGGACCCCTCCACGCCCGAGAGAGGCAGAGAAGGCTGCAAAGCAAGAGCACTTCTTGCACAAGGCCCCAGCACCCGCTGGCTCACCTGCTGGCCTTCCTCCACCACCCTTAACCGACCGGCCGAAGGGGGCCCCCTCCACCCGATCCTGACAAGGTTACGCCGAAGCGGTGGCATTCAGTCATACTGAAAGCAATGCACCATCCTCAGCTTTCACTGTCGCGGCTTTCCAGTAGTCATCTCAGCCCTGTCCCGTGCCTCCCCGACCCCGCCTGCTCTCGCATCTCCCCATGTCCTTACCCGCGACATGGCTCGTGTCGCTGCGCTCCCACTCAGGCCTTGCCTCGCCCTCACGCCTCGGCTCAAAGCCCTCCCTTGCCACGCCAAGCCTAGCTGGGCACCGAGACCGGGACTGCCCTCTCCTGCCCTGCTCTGTCTCCACCCACCTGCGGCCTCTTGTTCTACATCAGGCCGGGGCTCTCTTTGCTCTGGGTTTGTCGGTGCTTAGCGCCGTGGGTCCTGGTCCCTGACTGGGACTCCTCAGAACAGAAAAGAAAATGAAGTACGAGACTAAACATCTCCCGCCGCCTCCCTCCTTTCACCCTCCCATCCCAGATTTCCAAGCCCCAGTGAGGACCTCGTGCTACTTCTGCCTCCGGGCGGGTACACGGAAGAACCGTCGCAGCAGCATCGTGTTCGGAGCAGAGGGCTTTGCTCCGGCACTGTCAAATCCAGGCTTTGCTGAAGCTGCTGGCAAATGTCCTACTGCTTTTCAGAGAGGCTGGGATTTCCCTCCCCCATCCCCATGCTTGCACACCCTTTGCACCACAGCCCTTGCCCCCAGAAAAGCAGGCACTTTTCCTAGGGAGCATGCACGCTCGCTGCGGTTGAATTTGCCCCCCAGTGTTTAAACACACCCAGGAGTTTGCTCTGTCCTGCTTTATCAGAGGGTGGACCCTGTCCCCCAACCCTCCTGTTTATCTAGCCCCACCCTGGCCCAGTCCTTAAGCGGAGCTGAGAGATGACACAACTTTCTTCCCTGGCGGTGGGAGCAACCTCCCTGGGTCAGTGACCATGCGCTCCCTGCAATCTCTCCCTCTCTCTCCTGCCTGTGCAAACCAAACAGAAACCGAGACAGCCGCCGTGCACTGTGTTACGCGGGGGAACAGGGCCATCACCGTCCACGCCTGCTTCAATCAAGTCTAGCTGTGGTCAGCCAGCATTACAATCCTCCGTGCACCGCCTGTGAAAGTCAGCCACTTGCCTCCGCTCGTAAAGCGCTCGGCATTTCACGTCTGCTGGAAACTTCTGTTCATGATAGGAAGCGTTGTCCCTCCTACACGAGGCCTGTGGGCTAGGCTGGGCCGCAAGATCCTTTCAATAAAAAAAGAGAAAGGGAAGGGTAAAAATAAATGACAGCCGTGTGACCAAAACTTCCCGAAAGACTGGAGCACCTGAGCAAGGAAAGGGAAATCCTCAGGGCAGCTCCGAGGGACACGGCTATGAAACCACCTTTTCCTCGAGCAAGGCATTTGCTTTCTGCAACCGCAGGCCTAATCCAAAGCAACCAGGACTTCCAAATCCACTGTTCTGAGCTCGTAGCCTCTCTCCAACCTCTTTTACCCACAGCACCTTACAAACATGAATGAATCCTCGCAACTCCGGGCATCATCCCTGCTGTACAGACGTGCAGATTGAAGGGGTTTGCAACAAGTCCCAGGGCCGCTCCGGGGCAGAGGTGAGAGCAGAGCCCAGCCGCCGCTCTCAATGCTGCCAAATCGTGCACCGCTGGGTGCAAAATCCACCGCACTTGCTCTTGCAACCCCAGTCACCCGCGCGTGGGAAGGACATGGGGATGTTACACAGGGCGGCAGCATCGGCAGGAGGAGCTGAAATCCTAACAACGACCTTTCCATACAAACCCGGGGGGAGAACGCTTCCAGAAAAGTTTTGCTGCCAAGTTGTCTTTCAGATGTTGCTGGCTCTTTAAAGGCAACTAGCCATGGGGGGGAAAATAGGAAAGGGCTTGAAAAATCCTCAGTCTGTGGGGCTTAAGGGTTACCCTAGTCGCCCTGAAGGCATCCTGAAGCCTCCAGCATACTAAACAGACTAGACAGTATCAGCCAGTGGTTCTCAAAGAGGTCCCGAAAGATGGCTACAATCAGTCTTAAGTAGGCGAATGCCCACACTTCCCATGCAAAGAGGTCCACACCTCCATTCAAAATGTTTAGGGGTCCTCAAATGGAAAAGGGTTGAACCCCACTGGTCTCAGCCACAGGTCCAGGAGGTCACAGGTGGCAGGAGGGCTAGGTTTTATTCCTTGCTTATGCACAGACTCTCCATCTGATTTTGAGCAACTCAAACTCTCTGCGCCTCAGTTTTCTGTCCAGAAAATGGGGATAATAACCTCACTTTGCCTTGCAGGGAGTGTTGTGAGGCTTCAATCATCCATAAAGTGCTTTGTGATCCTCCAAGAGAAAATGGTATCAAAGTGCACTACGCTGGTTTACGGGGCTTGTATATGAACACAAAGGGAGATGGTGTGTTCACAAGGGAACGGCCACCAGCTGCTGAGCAAACGGGCAAACTTAAGGGGGGAAAAAGAGGCTGAAGTGAATTTGAGAAATGTATTTTCAGTTCAGCAGAAGCTGACCCGGTAACTTATTTTGGGGTCTGCTGCTTTACGCTTTGTTTCCCTGCTTTCCTGTGCTCCCCACTTTCTTGCTGCTGCTTCCAGTCCAGTACTTGTGGCTGAGGTTGCAAGAGGCTTATCTGCAACACAAAAATGCTCCTGCTGTCTACCACCTTGAGGAGTCAATCAGTGACAAATTTAGCATGAGAATGGCTCTAAGCCGGGCAGATATCCCCACACCAGGACTGCCTATGGAGCCTTTCTTTGCATCTGAAACTGCAGATCTCCACTTACCTGCCCAAGTAAAAGGGAGTTTTGGAGATGCAAGAATTGGGACCCCAACAAGGGGTCTTACATCAATGGGTGCAAGACACTTAAAACAGAATGACTCATGCATCATCCCAGTGCTGCCAGCTTCTCATGTGCAAGATGCTCCTGTCCACTCGCCAGTCCCACTGGCCTACAGCTCTCTCCAGGTCAGCTTTGTCTTCCCCAGCGATCAAAACCTGACCCAGGTCCCAAATAAATCCAAACGGACTGGTGCTGTCTGAAACACTGGAGCTGCACCTTAGACACGGGGAATAGCTCCCACTTCAAACGTGCCAGCCTCCCATGAGGTGTGCTGGCCGAGTTTCCTGTTGATTGTTCAGACAGGATGTTACGAGCATTGTACTTTGATTAAACCTCTTCTCCTTGGCCGGATCACTCCCAGCTTCACAAGGAACCCATTTGCTGCGTGAGAAATAACCGAACGATACGGCACAGGCTTCCCATGCCTCTCTCCCCGTCATATGCACACGCACTCGCTTACAGAGTTCTGCGATTAACTCTCTTGCGAGTAATCCCCACGGAAAGGCCGCACCGCTAGTCCAGACCTACATTACAAAGCTTGCCTCGTAAGCCAAGAACCTCTAGAAAGTTGCCTCTCCGTCATCGTGGTGGAAGCCATCTGGGTCTGGGTGGGGTTGGGAGGCAGTAATCTGCTGCAAGCATTTAACTCATAGCTGTTAAAATTTAGCATAAGAGAGAGACTTATTTTTTTATGGTTTATTCATATATTCTTTGGCCTGAAAGAACCACGAGTCTGACCTCCCGTGCAACAAAGCCCAGCAGAACACCCTGAATAAATTCTGTCAAAGTCCTTTGGGCAGATCAGATGTGACCTCATTTATTTGACCAACTAAATAGTTGGAAAAAAGTTCTTTGCAAGCTTTCCTGTTTCATCTTTGCGCACCAAAGCTTGCAAAGTTGGTCTCGGTTGGTCTAATAAAAGACATCACACACTACTCAGTTGATCCAATAAAAAAGATCACATCTACCCAAAGAGCCTGGCCTGCCCATGTCCTTAGACCAACAACCAACGCCCTGAATTAATTCTTGTTTGCATCCTACAAGAGCCTCCCCTCTTGATTTTCAAACTGCTGCTATTCAGAAAGCATCAGAGCCCCCGGGAAATGGCTCCAATTGTTTATTACTGACACCCCTAACTGGACCCTATTCCTCGGTTCTTTTAAGGTGAAGGTGCTTTACATATTTAGGATCCGCATCCTGCAAACATGTCCACTTACTGCTGTTGTCAAATATAAAAATACACGTTTTTTTGCAATTTCTCAGCTGGTCGAATGGAAGGCATCATCTCTGAACCAAGAGTTCCAGATGTTTGCAGTGCTGTTGTCAACACCCCCACTGAGTGGAGGTGCAGCCACCCTGAGTTCAAGTTGTATTAAAAAAAAAATCCCAATCTTGTAATCCTCAATCAAGGCCTCCTTTAGCTCCTCATTGTTGCTGGTACTTGCCTGCTTAATTCACTGCTTTATCCATCCATTTGGGAGATTGTCAGGGTGAAAGGCATGATAAAACTTCCTATGCTCTCCTTTGCAATGGAAAGTGACGGTAATAAAGCAGAAAGCACCGTGGGCTGCAGCAGTTTCACTGCTCACAAAGGGTTTCCAAGCTCTCCACTCAGGCAACCAATCACAGACATTAAGATCAAATGGATCTGATACGGTGAGAGCGAAATCACTTTTGGAAGGCCTATTTTCCTGCTGTTAGAAAGTTGCAAAGTGGCAGCTTAAGGCCCCATTTAAGTATTTAAGCAGCCCCATTGTCTGTACCAGAAACACTACACAGATGTAAAAGGATCGCCTCCTCCAGCTGCCCCCTGCCCCGCACCGCTGCAATCACACTTGGGCACTGATTTCGGAAGGGCCAGGAGTAAAGTGCTGGTGAAATCCTGGGCATGGTGCGGCCCGTTGCGTACCTGGATCAGCTCTACTACACCTGGCAGAGTCGGCGTGCCCGTGCCAAGGAGCCGCTTGGCAGAAACTACACTACAAGCAGCAGAAAGACAGACCGTGGCTGAGTTATCACCTCCAAAGTGTAGTCTGCAAGGCAGAAAAGAAAAACGACTGGTTGCCTTGTGACACGCTTGTACTGAACTCAGACCCTCTCTCCACAAACACAAGTGACAAAGCGTGCCCGAGGCCGTCTTTGGCCCTTTGCCACCCCGGCGCTTCGTTCATGGGTGTCGCGTTAAAGACGCACCCAGCTACTTCCAGGGACAAGGCCCGGCGAGGGGAGCGCGCCCGGAGAAAGCTGCAGTCCTGGCTGGTTTGGGTGGGGGTCACTCCCCAAAGGGTCAAGCGAGAAACAAGCTTTCCCCGGCCCCAGCATTGCTACCAGCGGCTCCGTGGTGCTCGGGCAAGGAGAGGAGCCGAGGTTTCCTCGCCCCTGAGCTCCCAGCAATCACGTGCAGCAAACTGCGCCGGGGCAGAGCCGCCGCGTGCAGCGAG
>NW_005842450.1:530947-533085 GCF_000455745.1 Alligator sinensis
GGGTTAAAAAAAGTGCCCCCAAGCCCCCCTTGCCCGGGGCTGACACTGACGGGCCGCTACGCGGGCCGGGCGCTGGCAGAGGGCACCGAGCCCCCGGGGGTGCCCGGGCCGTCGCCCCCGCGCTGGCACGCGCGCCCCGCCGACCGCGCGCGGCATCCGGAAGTTTGCTGTTAACGCCAACCCGCCCCCAAGTTGCTCTGATAAGAGATCGGCTCCAACCAAAAGACTCTGTCTATCCTCTACGTATTGGTGGCGTTTTGTTTGGGTCACAGGAAAATGCGGATTTGGGGTGACTTTTTTTTAAATCTGAAAATTAGGGTTTTTTTTTTAAATCGGAACAACCCAGAATCCCTGCGAATCGCTCTCAGCAGGCTCCCCTGGCACTGCCCGCCGCGCCCTGCCCCGCGGCTTGGCAGAGACCGGGACGGACCGTGTCGGGACGGAGCAGCCTCGGTGGGTAGCCTTGCACCCGCTGCCTGCAGCTCTTCGCCGCCGCGGTTCAGAGAGTAACGTTTTGCAGGGGAAAGCGGGCCCTCCGCCGCAGTGCGCCTAGGGGCCTGGGGGATAACGGACCCCCGCGGCCATCGGCCTGCAACTGGAGCAGTTACCCTGGTACCCGAAGCGGGACGGCAGCTAATCCTAGCACCGGGGACGTGCACAGCCCCGGGTGCTGCCAGCTAGGAGCATGTCCCTGAATGCAGAACCCCCTAAAAGCCGCAGGACCCAAACTTGGTGGGTTACAGTCAAGTGAAGGGAGCATCCGAAGTCCCAGACCGGGCTGGAGGATGCTTGCCTGTAGTATCGGGGGCACCCGAACCCTAAGACCTCCCCGTAGGATGCCTGCCAATGGGTTTGGGAGTATCTGAAGTCCCAGGTGATGGGTGTGGGATGGAGGATGCTCACGGGTTGTATTGAGTTCTGCCTGTTCAATCCATCTGGTTTTTGGAACGATTCAGCTCTGCTCACTCGATATGATTTGGCTGATCTGGCCTGAAGCACTAAATATATTACCAAAAAATAAGTAAAAAATAGTCAGGGCCCAAACCTGACCGAAGGCTCTCGCCCTGCGGGGAAGTGGCGTATGGTCGAGCCAGTCTGCGTCCGCAGAGCTGCGCCGCCGAGGGGAAAGGCAGGTGGGCAGTGGGTGTGGGGAGAGGGACGTCGGTTTGTCCCGACGCAGCCACGCTGTCCCATTGCTTTGCAGCAATTCTCGGCGCTGACCGAAGTGCTCTTCCGCTTCTTGACGGAGCCCAAGGAGGTAAGGCCCCCGGGGCAGGCGCAGGCGAAGAGTTTGCCTCCAGCCGGCTGCAGAAAAGAGCCCAGAGATGAGGCTGCGTGTCTGCTCTTCTCCTTTTCCAGGTGGAAAGGTTTCTGACTCAGCTCTCGGAATTTGCTGCCACGAACAAAATCAGCCTGGGGCCTTTGAAAAATATCGTCAAAAGTCTCCTCTTGGTGCCGAACGGTGAGTACTCTGGGCAGGACCGGGCAGGCGGGCGGGAGTGTTGACTCCTGGCCTGAACTTGAAACCTGCGCCAATGCATCTGCAACTGTCCCGAGCCCCCTGGAGCCCTAAACCATTCAGCCGCAGGGTTGGCGCCCCCATTACTACGCAAATGCTTCGCAATTCAGAATGAAGAAGGGATTTTCATTACCACAATACCTAAGCCGGGCTTTGCAGAGCGAGGGGCCTGTAGCCTCTTAGATCTTGCACACACGAATCCTGCTGCTTTAGGTAGCTTTGGTAAAAAAGTGATGGGGGTGAAGCCCACGCAACCGCTGGATGGGAACCCGCGGACCGGTTTAAAACTGGCTGCACCAATTTAACTTGCATTTGTGATTTGCACCGTTGGTTAAATGAATGCAGCGGTGTTGAGAGCAGGTCCCCGTAGGAGCTCCCATCCTGATGAGTCGGCATTGTCCTTTGCAGCAGGAAGATGTGCTCCCCCAGACAGAGGCAATTCAAGCCCTATTATAGCGCGCAGGACATGGGAATACTTCAAAGCCTGTCTGTGCAGCTGCCTTTGGAAGGGTAGTTTCGGTTTATTGTGCGAGCAGCTCGCCAGCCTCAAAGTGGGATCGGAAAAGCCCGCTGCAGCCACCGGTCTGACTGCCTGCATTTTATTAGCTTGCTCCGTACG
>NW_005842450.1:533116-542011 GCF_000455745.1 Alligator sinensis
TTGCGCCGTACGGCATCCCTGCCGCCAGCCCCTCGGCCTGCACGCAGGCGTTGTGACCAGGCCTTGCCCACATCCATTGGGAGTCCATCCTGCCACCCAGTGCTCTGGCTGGTACCTTCCTGTCTCGGCTCTCTCTGAAGCTCCCACATAGTTGGGTCTAACTGGAAAGTTTCTTCCAGTGTTCGCCCTGAACTTTCCTTCTGTAGCTTCAGGCCATTTCTCCCCATCCCAGGAAAGTAATGAAAGGTTTCCTTCCTCTTTTGACTCCAAGGTATTTACAGTCTGGAATCGCAACCGGGCAGGAAGCTCCTCCTGTCTAGCGCGCGCATTTAGCGATCTTGTGCCTTAGCTTTCAGTCCTTGTGTCGGGGCTAGGATGCCCCGGACATTACCTACCACCGTCTGTCCCGACGAGCGCTCAGTGCAGCGGTCTACAAAGCCAGGCAGGGGTGACAACGGCGTTTCCGATTTTTTCAGGACTCTTGGTCTTGGCTTTGGAGAACGGGAGCCTTGTAAAACTGCGCCGTGCTCCCTGCTCCCCAAGAACAAAGCAGGCAGGCGCGGCGGGGGCATGTTATGTGCACACGCTCATGCCTGCAATCCAAAACACAGCAGGTAGGTCAAATTAGTAGCCTGCTGGCCTTAGCAGTTTTCCTTTAACAAGCAAAGCTTCTATAGGGGAGAAATCGCAGGAACTTCAAAACAGAGCTGCAATTACCATGCTGCAATTACCATGGAGACCAACACGGCAGCCTCGTCTCTCTTGTGCCCTCGCACCCTCCTGCCTTTTAAAGCATTGGCATCTACAAAGCTAGTGCAGAGGAACACCGGCGTGTCTTGCTCCGGGGAATAGCGCTGTGCAGCGAATCGCACAGAAAAGAGGTCCCCGTGCCAGAATCTGCATCCCGGTATCTGTTTGACTCCGCGCAGTTCAAGTGATTTCCTCCTCCTGCAATGTTTGTTCTAGGTGCTCTGAAGAGGAACCTGTCGTCTGAAGAAGTCAAGGCGGACTTCATTGCTCTGGGTAGGTCGCTCAAAATTTACCAAAATATTAAATATTTCATTCGCTCTGATGTGGTTAACTCTCGTGTGATTTCTCCCACAGGGCTCAGCGAAGAGAAAGCCAGTTACTTTGCAGAGCAGGTATTAGCAGAATTCCTTTTGTTCTTAAAAAACTTACTGGGGGGAAAAGTGTTTGAACTTATGGCTTGGTATTTAGTGGTACCAAGGAGTTGGGCTACCTCTTTCTAACCAGCTCAGCCTTCTTAACCTGAGACGTCATGAATGCTTTGCCAAGGGGTGCTTTCACTTGGGCATATGCCCTACTTCATAGTGTATTTGCACCGCAGGTTGAAGGACTACCGCAGCTCTGCTCCTGCCTTTGCTTGCACCAAACACCGTTGCCCAGGCATACAGGCCTTCTTGCTGCAGTCTGTTAAACTGGACCCCTGCCAAAGTCTTCAAAAACACCCAAGTCTCATCTTCAAGTGTCTGGCCAGTAGGACTCAGTCATTCCCCCTCTATTTTCAGTCTTCAGCATTTAAGCTGTCCCTGGATACAGACCTGTGCTTTGTGCTGTTGCTGTGGCTCTGCCTAGTTTCCGATTTGGGCTGGCACTGCAGGGTCCAGGGTGAGGAGATGTCTTTCCGCATCCATCATTTATGGTTTGGTTTTTGCTCTTGCAGTGGAAGCTGAATTCCCCGACCCTGACCAGCCTGGCTGTTGGGCAGACCCTGATGATCAACCAGCTTATAGACATGGAGTGGAAGTTTGGAGGTAATGGATCCCAACACGAGTGGGACGTGGGGTGCTGGAATCGCAACCCCGGCAGTTCTCAGCTGTAGTGCTCTTGAAATAATCTCTCTCTCTCAGCTAAATTAGCCTGCCCAAGCTCAACATGTTCAAACTCTCTTTTTCCATCTCACAGTGACTGCAGGGAGCAGCGAACTGGAAAAAGTGGGAAGTATCTTCTTGCAGGTAAGACTCCAGGCACGAGCTGCATTTCACCACTGGGCACACTCTTCAGACCTGAACACAGGGGTGGAGAGCTGACTGGAGGGCACCGGGACCCCCTGGAAACATGTCCTCTGAGTGTGGTTTCAGGAGCTTTACCTCCGTGCCCAATTTCTTGAGTACATCCTTCAAATCACACGAATGCATTGCGAGGTTGCTTTTGCTGAATGCTCGGTGGGTGTCAGAAGTGCAGCCCCTGGCAGGGAAAGGAGCAATCCAACACCGTTCAGCCCAGTGTCCCATGTGTAAAGTTGGATTTGTCTCCTATGGTAAAGACTCGCCTTATCTCGGCGAATTGGGATTGACACTCATAGTAGCCTTTTATGGAAGAATAGTAAGGAAACATGGCATCTCTACACCAGTCTGCGCGGTCGCAAATGGATTCTGGACGACTTGGTTTGTATGAAGGTGGCATGTACCGGCTGCTTTAATTAAAAAACATCTCTGATTTTTCTTCCCAGCTGAAACTGGTGGTTAAAAAAGGAAACCACACAGAGCCTGTGTATGTAGGTGAGTTGCTCGACGTTTTTGAGGGTCATTCGAAATGGGTGCATTTTGCCAGGCCTTTGAAAGGCAGTTCAGCTGCCAGGTCCTTAAAGAGAAGGTCACGTGTACGTACTGAGTCACAACGAGCTGTGGAAGCCGACGCAGCTTCCCAGCAGGGGTCACTGCAGGCCAGTCTTCCGCCCCTGCCGGTCCCGGTAGGGAATTATTTAGGAGCTCTGGCTCTTTGGCAGTCTTTATGTCTGTACATAAGGAAAATAATATGCACTCTCCAGCTCTGAAAAACCGGAGTCCTGTGCAGCAGTCAGAGTAGCAGAGTGCAGGAACAGGAGGGGGGAAGAACAATCCCAGTGTGTCTCTTCACCTTATGCAAATCCAACCTGCAATTCCTACTACACGGGTGCAATATTGCAGACAAGGGTGTTAAGAGGCAGCTTCTCCAGTTGTTCTCTGCCCAGGTGTGACTGCACCACACTTTTGCTGTGGGACTTGCAAGCTGAAGCTTCACAATTCCTCTTTTCCTTCCTCAGAGCTGACGCTGCCCCAGTTCTACAGTTTTCTGCATGAGATGGAACGAGTCAAAACCAGTCTGGAGTGTTTCAGTTGAAACCAGATGAGACCGAATTAATAGCACGGCCCGGCACTTTCGCCCTGTGGGCCAGCACATCTCATCTCGCTGCTGCTCCGTAACCTCTTGCTAGATGGAGACTGTGCAGTTTTGTAAGCAAAGCTCTCAAGTCCTTCTGCCCTCAGTTGGAACCGGCCCTTAAACCCGTTATAGTTCTGTCCTTCCGAGCCCGAGACCTTTACGGGTACTCCTCGTAGCCGACAGCCAAGCAGACCCGTGCTGCTCTTCTGTCCTAGCCACTGAGAGAGAGTATTGTCAGAAGTAAATGGAAGTCTGCTTACAGAGGTAGCGTGCAAGCTAGGAAGTAAATAAAGAGTCGCATTAACGTCCTGCGTGGTGTGTATCAGTCACGTGAAGCGATTGTTTTCAGACTGGCCGGAGTAGAAGGAGGAGAGCCTGACCAAATTCAGCACTTAGCACCATCCCGTCCCTCCCACTCCTGCCTCATTACAGAGAAGTATGAGAAGTCCCCTTAGGTCTTGCCGTGCAGCCAGTCAGGTGCATCCTCCTGTTTTTGTGAGCACAGCGTCCTAATGAAAAGAGCTCCTGAGTCTGAGGCTGATACGAAATGAAGGTAGAAGCGTCTTACTTCTCCCTGATAGACACGTTTCCCAACAAGCTCCATCACATTTGGCTTCCGAGCTAGGAAGGTGAGCTCTGGACGTGCAACCAGAGGACTCAACTCTCAGGTCAAAAAGATACCGCATTTACCCAAAGAACCGTATCTGCCTATGTGCTTAGACCAACATGGCTACGACCAACCTCCTTATTGCAAGAGGCAGACAAGGTTCTTTGGGTAAATGTGATATCTTCTACTAGACCAACTATATAGTTGGAAAAATAGTTTTCTGCAAGCTTTCAGGCACAAACGCCCTTCTTCAGGCAGAGGGAGAGGCTGCTGGGGTGGTGTTCTCCATGGTCCAACAGAAGCCCATACAACAATATACCAGTAATCTTGTCTGCCTGGGTCCTTAGACCAGCATGGCTACAACCCGCACTCCTTCGTACAAGGTACTCTTGTTCCAACACAAGGTGCGGGGAAGAGGTCTCTGCTCCGTTCTCCAGTCAAAAGCACACACACCAGGAGGAGCAAATGTGCGAGGATATGTAGGAATAAGATCTTTGCTAATTCAAGCCAATATGCAAAATCATTTACTGTCCTGCAAAATGCAGCCAGTTCTTAATGACAAGTATCAGTGAAAACCAAGCTCGCCATCCTCCTTGTGTAGACAGCTTCCCTTCCAAATTCAAGTTGCCTTGCTCCCACACTGGTCAGCCACGCACAGCTAGACCCTAAAGAAACAAGACAACTTCCCACCAGTTGCCCTCTGTGCTGGGCTGGTCTCGCAGGATGTTTTTCAGGCTGGGAAAGTGGAGTTTTCCGCTTTGCCCTTTTACAGCTAGGCCCAATGACCAAGAGCCACATCATGCGTCTGGAAGGTAACGTGGGGAAGGGCCTTGAAAGGCCTCCGTTTGTCCCAGGGTCAGCACTGGCATTTTTCTCTCCTCTGCATCACTGCAGTTCAAGGGCTTTGCATTCGGTCACCTCGTGGCAAGCAAAAACAAAAGACTCCTTTGAAGTAAAATCCTTCCAGCAAAACATCGCTCCTCCTTTAGGGACCAGGCATGCACACAGCTTGCTGAATTCATAGCATCAGCTCCTCCGCCTCCCCTGCTCAGGCAGCTCTCGCCCTGCGGTCGGTAGGAGCTCGCTCCCCCCCGGACGCACGCCCGCAGGTTTCCCCTCCCAAGCCCATCGTGGAGACGGAGGCAAAGCGCGGTTCTGTGACGACGTGGGGCATTTCTGCCTTATGTTCCCAGCTGCCTGGCCTATGATTTCTGCCAGCCTTGCCGTTGCCAGGATGCTGAGCTGGACCACATCCAGGCGCATTAAAAGGCGGACTAGAATGACATGCTACAAGATGCCGCTCTCAGTAGCAAGCCAGCATCCAGGCACTGACCTCTTCCCTCTCCCCACCGCCAAGTTTGAGTTTCTCCAGGCTGATGAGCACGGAGGCTGGCCGACCCTCACGGGACCGCTACACCTGCAGCGCTCCCCTAACGGAGCAGCCTTTGCGCACCGGCGGAGGCTGCCGGCATCTTGGTCGTGTCTCCTTCCCCCCGTGCGTTTGACCACGGGTGACAGAAGTGGTCAGTGCCACTTTGAAACCCCCGCGGGCTGGAGAAAAACCCTCTGCATAGACGTGGGGTGTTTATGAGGGCAGAGCACAGAGGAGCCGTAGCTGCAGCACATTACAAATGGAGCTGCAGCTCTCCAGCCCGGGGACCAGACCAGGCCTCCGGCACGCATGACTGCAAGAAGCTGGGAGACAACGGCGGCCCTAGCACGCGGCACGGCAGATCTCCCCCCAGCTCCCAGCCCTGCCGCAGGGGAGACGCGAGCAGCCCCTTCGCCCCGCTCCCCGAGCATTCGAAGCCAAGGATGTTTTATTCCTCGATACCTTTGCTCCAAGCGTTAGGGGGCAAGTCACGTGCCGACGCTGGATGCTGCGAGCGGGGAAGGGGCGGCTATAGAAAGAGCGCTCTCCCCACGGCTCAGTGCAGCAGCCTGGGGCAGGGGGTGGGGGCAGACGCTGCGTCCAGGCCCGTGTGTCAGGTTTATGAATGATTTCCTGACAGGTACAAAGGCTGACTCAGCCGGCCTCCTGTTGTGTGCGGTGCAGGGCTGGCTTTTCCGGCTGCCACTCAAGCCCACTGAGCCGAGAGCTAATCTCCCCAGGACACCAGGCTCAGGGGGAAACCGGGGCCTCTTCCAGCTGGGGGCGAGAGCTAACCGTACGGCTCCGGCGGTTTGGGGGCCCCCACGGCTTTCTCAACCCGTTTCCTTCAGAGGCGGCTGCCGCCCTCGCTCGCTCGCCCGCCCGCCTGCCCCCGCCCACTGCGGGGGTTTCACCGCGCCGAGGCGGACGGTTATGCTGCGCTCTCATGGCTGCAAGGGCACGGGGCCCGGGGCTCAGTGCCCCGCTCGACGCCCTCCTGGGGCCGCGGCTGGTGCAGCATCGGTGCCTGCAGCACCTGCCTTCCCCCGAGCCAAGCACCCCAGGCCTCCGAGCCCTTCAGGTCCGGTTCAGGCCAAGGTCACGTGGCTCAGCATCCAGGATCTAGCCTTTCCCAGATACCTAGGGCTGTCCCATGTCCTTTACGGCTGCATTTTCCCCCGCGCCCAGGAAAAAGCAGCAAGAGGCGATGCACAAGCCAAGCAGGTAGAGCCGCCTGCACGGAAGCAAATTGCAGCCGGCGGAGGTGCGTCGACCCCCTGCAGCCAGCTGCCTTTTGGAGAGCTGGGCGCTAGCTGGGTCCTGGGCTCAGACGGATTTAGGATCTGGTTTCTTGTCACCCTGAGCTGCAGGGGGGGGGCTGCACTTCCCCCAGACAGTCTGTCGCTTCAGGTGTTGGCGAGATTCACTCCTTGCCTTTGCAACCTCTAGCAATAGATGGAGCAGGGAGGGTGCAGCTAGCGGGGTCAGTGCCTTGCACACGGGGACCCTCCAGGCAGGGATAAGGGAGCAACTCTGCCCTGCTGGGAGTTTGCCAGGCAGATGCAGGCCCCGCTTCCAGCAGTGCCAGGCAGGAGGGGAAGGAAGCTCTGCCAGGGGTTTGCTGTGCGACCTTGAGCGAGTAGCGTGCGAGGGGACAGTCCAGAGCAGAGCTCCTGGCCAACCTCCCCTCTCCCTGCCCCACTATTGGCACCCAGCTGCTCCCGCGGACAAGGGCCTTTGGGAACCTGGCCCTTAATCCAGGCCTCAGTTTCCTGATCTGTAAAACAGGGTTGATAATAATGACACGGATAATAATGCATCTGTGCCGGCCAAGCCAGGGGCTGCAAAGTGCTCGTGACCCCAGACGAGCTGTACACGGGAAAGGCGTCGTGCATCCTTCCCACCCGATAGCGGGCGAGGCCTGCGCATCCCACGCGAGACTTGAAACAGGGCGTGTGAAACCAGCCTGGCCCGAGGACACGGAGGGGCCGAGCTGGCTCCCCAAGCCTGGGCCAAGCCAGGTGATGAAAGCAAGCCGCCTCCTGTTCTCTGCTCTCCCGTGCGCTCCGTCACCGCCCTCCACACCCCGCTCTGCATCCTCTCCTCCTGCCCGGGGCCCTTGCTGGGCACCATGCCTCCATTCGGTGAAGCCTTCCCACCTCTGTACCCCACAGGCCCTGCGTGCTCGCTCCTGGCGCCCCGGCAGCTGACGCTGCGCGTCTGCTCTGCTTTACATGCTCTTGGACGCGTGGAGCAGAAAAATAGCAGGTCACGCTGCCGCCCGGACGCGGGCAGGGGCTAGGGTTAGGGTTAGGGCTGGAGGGGGCCCGCGGGAAGAGCGCGCTGCACCCGGGGAGCAAATTCCTCCGAAGCGCAGAGGGCGCGCGGCGAGCACGCCAGGCCCCAGCGCTGGATGGGGCGGCAGGAGGCCATCACTGCCTGCCTCGCTAATTGATGCAAACGACATCTGCTGAAGTCTGCTGGCTGGCAGGGACATTAAAAAAAGATGGGGTGGGAATCCACGCAAGGGCTCGGGAGCGCGGGGCTGCTGCTTATCTCGGCGCTTTCCCGAGCCAGGAGAGGAACGGACAGCAGCCGGCCCGCTCCGGGACGGGGAAAGCACCCACCAGAAGGGAGGCCCAGCGCTTTGCACCACACCTCTGCGGTCCGTTAAGCATGGGGATAAAGCAGGCTATCGCCGAGCCCATCTGGAAGGAATGCAGCCATCCCCGACGGGGCCAGCTGATACGCGGCAGATACGCGGCAGCTTGGCCTCGGAGGCTTATCTTCTGTTCCTAATTACACGGGGGTCCCGTGGCCCGGACTGCCGTGAGGAGCCATAACTCAGCCCAGGGTTGCTCGCAAGGCCTGGGGAGGAGGGTTGGAGCCGGCTGGGCCGCCGGGCTCCACTCCGATCCCTGCCGCTGACTTTTTGTGGGACCCTGGGCGACCGCTTCGCTTCCCTCCGGCCCAGGTGCCTTGCCTACGAAGCGGAAGCGATGGCGATGCCCCCTCCCCGCTCAGACGTCCGAGCAACAGTCGCTCTGGACATGCTCAGCCATGTGCCCGTCCCGGGCCAGCCGTCTTTGTCTGCATCCCTCCCCAAATCCCGTTTGGCAAGCAGCCCGCCGTCCCAGCCCCGGGACCACATCCGGCCATGCGTCTCTGCAGCACCCCCGTCCACCAGCACCCGTGCTCCAAAAGTGGCCGGAGAGCTGACCGCAGACTCCCAGCTCTGCGGAGACCGGCGCTTTGGTTTAGCCACGGGGCCGTATTGACCACGGCCAAAGGCAGAAGGGAAACCCTGGAAATCAGAGGGCCCCGGGAGGGCACGTGCTGTGTCCCTCCTTAAACCTCTGCCCTCTCAGCGCGCTCCCTGCCCGCAGACCGTTCTGCCTCCCCCGTCTCTCCCCAGGGACATACGAGGCACAAAATGCAACCCGAACGTGCAAACGCAGGCTGAAGAATGCCACAGGCCGCCCTAGAAAGCGGCAAGCGTGGAGGGGAGCGGCCGGGCTCAGGCCCTCCGGCTCACAAGAGGTCACGGGGCGGAAACTCTTCCCGGTGGAGTGGATGCGCCCGTATCTGTACATCGCGTCTGTCTCGCTGAACAGACAGGCGGTCTGCTGAGCTAATCTAATCGCCGTGTTTGCTTTTCTCCATTCCCCGTTTCCAGGCTGCGTATCCACTCCCTAAAACTGCCTCCATCACCCCGGCCCCAAAACTCCTTCCATCAGCAAAACCCACGTGG
>NW_005842450.1:542111-559658 GCF_000455745.1 Alligator sinensis
ACGTGTATTTTAGTTCCTGCTGCAGTCAGCCTCCCGTGTCATTGCTGTCGCACCAGCAGCGAGGGGTCCGGCCAGGCGCAGGGGCAGCCCAGCCCGCAAGCGCTCGGCAAAGTCACGAGATGCCGAGACTGAGCCACCGTCCGGCCGGCCATCCAGCAAGCGTCCCCAGACGTCAAGGTGAACGCCGCTGGGGATTTGCGGATCTGTAAGCAGGTTAAGCAGATCTCTGGGTGTCCGTGCTGTACGCAGGCATGCCTTGCTTGAAAGACTTGCACGGGGATTCCCGATCTGGTGGCATGTTTGTGGTGGGGAAAAGGTCTCAGACCTTGGAGCCGTGTGGGGAGAAGGCCAGGGCTCTGTGACATGACTTGTGGTCTGTCTTTAGCCATTATAAGAAAGAAAAAAAAACAGCCAGAAGTTAGCTCTGGGCCTGGAAGAGGGAAGGGCCATGGAGGCAGCAGAGAAAGCCACCCCCGTTCAACGTCCAGGAGGCACCCGAGGAGGCCGCGGGCCGGATGCAGGGGAGGGCGGGAGTCCACGTGGGGGAAGGCAAACGCTTGCGAACAAGGCAGCAGCGTTTCAGTCCAGACAAACCGGAGCTTGCAACCTGGCTGGTGCCTGCCCGGCTGGCCGTGGAAGACAAGAAAGCAGAACTGGAAGTGGCTCGGGTCTGTCCACATGCCTCGCACCAGCTGAGGAGGAGACTCGAGCTCCCCGGGGCCCCAACGGGAGGTCAGCAGGTGTGCGCCTGGAGACCCGGCCCTGCATCGCTCGCATCCAGCCTCCCCTCGTGCACGCGCCAGCCCCCTCGCGCCGCGTTAGGTGTGAACGTCGAGCCGGGCTAGAAATAGGCAGTTACGGTGCAAAAAGACACATCTCGGTCGGGGTCCAGACTCCCCGCCGGGACAGAGCCGGGACGGAGCAGGGGAGGAGGGCAAACGAAACCCCTAAACCCAGGCCACAACCACTTGTAAGACCCACTCCAGCCCCAGCACAGGGGTGCTGCCCCGTGCAAGGCCACGCGACGGCCACAGCTGTGCGGCGCGCGTGACTGCGCGTGCGCGGCGGCACGGAGCAGACTCAAGTCTTACAAGGACAGTTTTGCTATGGCTGGAGACTGCGAGGCACGCCGGAGCTGGGCCAGACGGCCCTGCAGTGACTGCAGTGCTAGGAGGCACTTGCTTTCCTGTCCGGAGCACGGGCTTCTGCGGAGAGATGCGGGGCCGGCTCTTCGGCTGCTGCATGCGAGGGCAGTGCCACGGCGCTGTTTGCGCTGCCCCACGACGGCCGGGCTGGGCTCCGGCTCGGAGCCTGACACGCTCCCAGGAAAAGGCACGCGCTCGTGAACGAGGAACCTAAAGAGACACCCGGCAGCAGCCAGGGGCCAGAGAGCTCGTGCCCTGGAGCGCCAGGGTAGCCTACGGGGACTGGCAATAGACTGGCTGGCTCCATTCCTCCACGACGGAGACGTGCTGGAAGCCATCGTGATTCCTAGGAAATTCAGGTTGAGGCTTAGATTTCAAGTCCCCCACGTCTGGGGCGCCCAGGCCCAGGATGTCTGTTCAGAGCCGTCCCTGAATAGCAGTGAACTGAGAAGTGATTCACTTAGACGCTTCCCCCCAACACACGCGCACATGCCAGAGCACCGCGCAAACCCACGGGAAGCCCCAGTGCCCCGGGAGAGACCCGCATGCACCGTGCTTTCTGCAGCATTTCCCACACCAAGGCCGGAGATGCCGGAGCGAGGCAGCCTCAGAGCAGCTCAGCCCGCCCCGGTGCCCGTCGTGGCTCCGCTTTCCCAAGCCGTGAATCCCGCGGGGTTTTTAAGTGGAATTTAAGGTCTCCTATAAGTTTATGGTGTTAGGGATGAGCACATGCAACCCTCCTCTTTGGGCTGGAAAGCTCCATAGATCATGCAGCGGCCTGAGACGCTCGTCGCCATTTCCTCGCGCTCTCTCTGCAGCTCAGACCGCTCCCAGGAGCTCGGCTTCAAATGCACTGTGGGCTCACTAACAAGGTTATCCTGGCACCAGGCCATCTGATTTAGTAGCCACAAGAAGAGCGGAAGGGCATTAACTCCCGCGCATCCAGTGCTCTCCTTACAAGAAACGAGAGCACCCCGCTTTGTCCCGGGCGCCGCAGGGCTGGAAGTCCGGCGGCTGGGCAGCGATGTCCTGGCAGCCCCACACGTGAAGCCCACCCTTATCTGCAGGCCACACGCGGTGCAGGGAGCAGGAGCCCCGCATGCCCCGGCCGGCCTGGAGCCCTCGGCCTCTTGGCTGAGGCTCACAGATAGCACGAACGGGGCGTCCAGCCCTGCCCACCCAGTTAGCAATGGCTTTCGCTCGCCGTGCATTGGGGCGGCATTTCAAACCAGTGGGCTAGAAGGGGCAGCACGCTCCTATCAACGCACCCCTAAATCATCCCGTTCCGTGCAATTTTACTGCCATTTAGATCTGTTCCTCGCCAGCCTGTGAGGATGGGAAGGCAGAGCTTTGCTCCCGTTTTACAGGTGGGAAGAGAGGCAACTGGCTGGCCTGCCACCATCGTGCCGCAAGGCACCGGCTGAGCTGGGAGCAGGCCCCAGCTCTCGGGGTTTAGCACCTCCGTCAGCAGCAGTGCAGTTCCTCGCTTCTGCCGATGCCAAGCCCAAGCCTTCCCCGAGCAGGCGCGGGGGCCACGCTCCGAACCCCACAGCTTCACGTCCGCCGTCACGCCCGACCCGAGGGATTTCCGACCGCGAGCTCTCGGCGCGCTTGCTGCAGCACGCCCGGCGGTCGCTGCGCCCATCACCCTCCGTGCATCAAGAGGCTGCTCTGCGTGCAATTGCACGACGGGCCCCTCTCGCAGCCAGGGCCAGGGCCCGGGCCCCTCGAGGCCCAGCGGCTACGAGCCCCCTTCCCTTGCAGTGCGGCCGGCCGGCGGTAGAGGGAGCCGAGGGACCACTTGCTGGGGAACGTGGCCAGCTGCAGCAGCGCCCGGGCTTGGCAGCTGCCATCTCTGCTGCATCCCCTGGCGCCCAGAACAACAGGCCTCGTCGCACCCTCGCCCGCCTGACTCGGGGTCAGCGGCGCGCGTGCACCGGGCCGCACGGCCAGCGCCAGACACGGCGGGCCCCGGCGCCCGGATCAGCCGGCGTCGCTGCCTAATTGGCCATGCTTCCCTGCCCTAGCACCTGCCTGTGCTTATCCTGCGGGCACCGCCCACGCCACTGTCGCTGGGACGCGTGCCAGGCTCTGCGCTCGAGAGGAAGATGCCACTGCCCTTCCTGCTGCCACATCACAGGGCCTGCTTCGATCTGCCGGAGGCCCCGGCAATCCCCCGCCGTGGTCTTGACGGCCCTTCCCCGGGCTGCCCCGCGCCCGCCCCGCGGACCACAACAGCCCCCGGGTCAGGAGAGCTGCTCTGCGCTCCTCAGTCGCGGCTGATGATCGCCCAGGCAAAGCCCCGACCCCACAGTAGCCCTGACCCAAGTGGAGCCGGGCTAGCAAAGAACTCACCCTGGTGCCTTTAAAGCCCCAGGCAATGCAACCGGGCACGGCTCCTCCTGCCTCCGCCACGTCCCAGCCACAAACGGCAACACGCGGGGGAGCGAGTGCCAAGCCTGCCGCCTTCCCTTTTTCCACGGGTAGTTTTGAGGCCTGCGTGCGAGATGCCAGCTGCAGGTGGGCAGACCCGCTGCCCGGTACCTCACTCAACTCCTATTTGGGAGACAATAAAGGAGGCTGAAGAGTGGCTGCCCCGCACGATTGACCCCGCCAGCTGCATCCCGTTCCCGGCAGGTGAGAACGGCTGAGGGGCCAAGCTCTCCCAGCTGACAGCAGCCCAGTCTGTTAGCACCATGGAAAACCTTACCGGCTCATTTGGGGCTTCATCCAGGCCCCGTCACCGATACCTGACACGGACGCTGGTATTTGTAGTTTTTCCCGCTACCGCGGAAGCAGCTTTCCACCTCCAGCACCTCGGGGCATGGCGGCGGGCTCAGAGGTGTTCCCGAGCCATCGGGCGAATGAAGAACGCAATTGCCAGAGTATGAGGAAAAGAAAAGCCTACGTGCCTCTGCACAGGCTACGCCCTGGCCCTGGCTCGGTTTCCAAGTGCCCGCTGGGCGCAGGAGGCAGTTATGGGACAAAACTGCTATTTCCTTTTATTTTTCAGCAACATGCATGGGTCACCACGGAGGCCCTGCTTCCTCAGAAGCCCAGGGGTGAAGTTGGCGGGTGCCGTCCACACCCCGGTCCTGTCGAGAGGGGAGGCGCTAAGATCTGGACCCACCCGTGGGCTCGCACTCTGCCGGCGGCCCCTGCCTTTGTGAAGAGGCCGAGCCGAAAGCCACAGCGCCTGCGGGGATCTGGGGGCCAAGCCGGCCCCTTGCTATTACACCCCACATCGTGGAAGCCCTGAAGACGGTGCAAACAGGAGTGGCCCAGGACAAGGACCCTGAGCGTGCGAGGCGCTGGCTGGCTCCCAGCTGCACCCAAGCCCTCCCCGTCCAGGAAGGGGTCCGGCCACCAGCAAGCCCCTTTGTGCCTCGACCGCAGAGCTTCAGTCGCCGTGTCCAGGAGGCTGACCTTGCCTCCGGCCCCGCTCCAGGTGCAAGGACAAGCCCCAGCGTGTGGAGCCCATCCCCATCCCCGTCCCCTCCTGCAGCGGCTCCGCACCCGAGGTTACCTGCCGGGCTGCTTGCTCAGCCTCCTTCTCACGGCCCAAGACAGCACCTGGCCTGTTCTCCTCTCTGCGCAGCTCCTCCACGCCTGCTCTCCAGCCGCCCCTGGAAAAGTGGCTTGGTTTTTATCCCCCGCTTCCTCCCACAGCAGGTCTCACGGCAGGGCCCATCACCTGGGAGCCCAACTGAGAGCCAGGGCACCGGCCAGGCAGCCTTGCTGGGATGCGGGATGCCTCACGTGGGGCTGCACCCCAGGGAGGGGGCGGCTGGCTTTGCACTTGCCGCTTCTCTCACAAGAAGGAGCAGAGCCCATTTCAGGAGCGGCGCCCGCACGCTCCCACCTGCTCCAGCGGGGACGTTCCCAGAGCTCGTGCATCCGCAAGGGCCTCGTCAGCCCCCCGGAGCAAAACTGGGCTTGCGCAGCGCGCCCAAGCGCGGTGGGCCGTGCAGCGATGGACCCTCCGTCCTGGCCCCGCCGCTGTTCAGAGCACGTTGGACCCTGCCGCAGCCCTGCCCGCGCATCTCTGCAGACTGTGCTGGAAACAGCTGGGTGCCGGGGGACGTGGGACGTGGGACGTGGGCCTCGGCTGGGTTCGTGGCCCTGAGCAAAGGAGAGCAGTGCAACGGTGCTCCAAAGCAGACCTCTCTTGGCAGGGCTATTGCAGCACCTGCAGACTCCCGCGCTGCCTGCAGCAGCTCTGGGGATCGCGGCGGGGATGCCGGCACAGCAGAAATCCCCAGCGGCTCACGGGCTGGACCAGGAAGCCCTTCCCGAGGTCAAGGCCTGCCGCGGTTGCTAGTGAGCGAAAGCCTTTGTCAACAGGCAGCCGATAAGTCCGGCGCGTGAAAGGGACCTGCCGGCCGGGGGAAAGCTCCTGCTAGGCGGGTGCCCCCGCGCCCTCCTGACTCGGCCGAGAGGCTGGACATGGAGCAGGCCACCGACAGCAGCGAACCCGCTTCCTGCAAGGAGCCCACTTACACCGAACCCTGACCCCGAGGCTGCAAAATGGACCCCCGCCCGGCCCACGCGCAGCCCACCAACGATGCCCTCAGCTCCGCGGGCCCGTGCCCGCTCAAAACCGCGTGCACGGTCTCTGTGGCATCCAGGCTGGCATCTGCACGGGCATCGTGTCCGCACGCAGACTCAGAGAGAGGCACTCGGAGAGAGACCCCCGATGCAGGCGCTGGGGGGCAAGCAGCTCCCTCCCCACCCCGCTCCCAGGCAGGTCCTCGCTGGCTTGCCCGTCATGTGCAGCACATACACCGAGCCCTTCCCCGCTGCAACGTGGCGGGGGGTTTCTTTCACATTCGAAAGATGCATTGCCCCTTGTCGAAGCCCCGACGTACAGCCGCTGGAGTAGCTCGGGGCGAGAGAGCAGCTGCCCCTGCACAGGGCTGCGGGAGGGGGAACCATCGGAGCTGCATCGGGGTTACAGGCTGTCATGGGGCACCGTGACAGCCATGGCATGGTGTCACCCACAGCAGGGCATTGCAGCCGTGATCCCTGCTCCTGCCGAGGTCCTCGTGCTCGGGCGCAAAGCTGGTCCCTCCCCAGGCAGTGCTGTGCAAAGCGCAGGCGAGAACATACCCCAGAATACGTGTCGCCAGAATATAACACGAGCCTGTGGCTGCACCCCACTATGCCCACGCACTGCAGGGTCCCCAGACACCTCGGGGCGAGGGGCTCCAAGCGTTGTGCCGCGGGACAAGCACTTGGCACCCCCTGCCCCGGTCACGCTCGGGCGGCCGGGAGGAACACAGCTGCCGGGCAGGAGCGGCAAACAGGTCAGCCCGCAGCCGTGCCAGAAAAAATGCGGCTGGGCCACCCCTGCCTGCTGGACCCATGTCAGACGAGCAAGTCGGGGCCGGTTTGGAGACAGATTTGTCTGCAGCGTGTTGTGACGGGCAGCTGCTCCGGGACAGGGCCGAGGCGTGCCGGAGGGGCGGCGCGGGGGGCTGCGGCACCCTCGAGCAACCCCAGCCGTGCCCTGAAAACATCCCGGCTCGGGAAACAAACGCGGCGCCTTCCCGCTGCATCTCTGGCTGCCGCAGGGCTGGTGCCAGGCAGCGCCAGCCCGAGGGGCCGCCAGGCTCTGGGGGCAGCCCTTCTGCCGGCTGTCTCGTCCGCCCTAAATCACAAAGCGCTCGCAGGCCTGGCAGCGCGGAGAGGCCCCCCCGGCCGCGCCGGGCCGGCGTCGTGGGCAGGGTGAAAGAAAGGGGAAGAGAAGAGGAGGGCAACTCCCACTCCCGGGCTGGAAGCAGACGGGAGCTCCCCCGGCTCACCTCCTGCTTGGATAAACAGTGCCCATGAGGCACAGCTCGCAGCCCTCTGGCGCGGGGAGCTCCCGCCCCGCACGCAGACCCCAGCTGGGACCCCTGCACCGGGAGCTCCCCTCGCCCGCCTGCCTGCCCTTTGGGCTCTGCGGAGAAGCCGCAGCCGGGCGCAAAGGAGAGGAGGCTCGGTCCTCGCTGAAAGTCCCCGGAAGTCGGAGCCGGCTGCATGATTCGAGGGGAAGCGGGGGCCCGACCCGTCGGTTTGGAAACCGCCCGTTCTGCCCAGTTCCTCCCCCTCGGACCCTCAACCCCCGGCTTCCTCACCAGCCACTTCCTGGACCGACAAACGCCCTCTTCCCTCTCCGCTACGGGCCTTTCCTCCAGGGCCCCCGCCGCTCGGAAACCCCCGAGCCCCTTCGCCTCCCAGTGCCCCCGCGCCCCGCACGTGCTTGCAATGCCTGGCCTCGCGCACGGGGCCCGAGGGTGCAAAGGGAGGCCACGGGCCTGGCACAGCGTGGTGCCTGCCCTGGGCAGGGTGGCGAGGCAGATGCCTGCGGGACCCCCCCTCCATTGCGTCTCGGGGCGGTGACTTGTGGCCCCCGGGGCAATGCCGCTCGGCAGCGCGACGGGGAGCGGGCTTGGACAGTAGCTCCTTTTCCGAGCCAGCGCCCAGCTGCGAGCGCTGCAGCAGCTGGCAGGGAGGGGGTGGCTCAGCTGCGCGTGGGGGCCCAGGATCAGCTGCGCTCGGTGCTTTGGGCTGGTCCCTCCTGCTCCCCGCTCCCCACGGGCAACCCACGTCCCCCGCCACGAGAGCCCCGCTCGGGATCAGCCGCCGTCTGCCCGTTTGTGGGTCAGCGGGAAGCGCCGGCTGCCGCAGCTCCCCGGGCACGCGGCTCTGCCCTCGGGGCACTCGCGGCCCAGATCTGCCCCTGCCTTCCCGCTCCCGCCGTCCAGGGAAGGGATCTAACGTTGCTCGAATCCACGCCACGGCTGGGCCACGGGGGAGACGGAGCGATTCCCGAGCGCCGTTTCCCGGTGAGATCTGGACGGGGGGGACTGGAGAACCACAAGGCAGGAAGGAGAGAGATGCTTGCAATTATTATCCGGCCAAACCCTTCCAGCATATTGCAGCCATAGCAACAGAGATGGGCTGTCCCAGGCGGAGTCTGCAGCGCAAGAAAAGGCGAGAGGGACGCAGGGAAAGAAAGAGCCTTGCCGTGCGCCGGGCAGTCTCCGAAGGGGTTGGCACAAACACACACAACTGGAAGGCACCGGAGCCAATCCCCCGGCTCCCTTTGTAATGCTTTCTGACACACATTCCCTCTCCATGGCTGACTTTGCAAGTTTCCCCTTCCTCTCCCCTCCGTGCTCGGCTTCCTCGCATACGACTGAGCCATACGGGAGAGGAGGGGCCTGCTGCAAATCTACCCGGGGGGAAAAGCAACCCGGGCGCTCTGCACCGCCGGCCAGATCCTCCCGGCCTTGACGCCTACTCGCAGGAGGAAGGGGAACGCGACCCGGTCTCAAGGCCAAGCCGGCGAGAAAAATCCGGCGGCTAGAAACAGGAGAGCGCCAGGGGACTGCAGCCCGGCAGAGCACAAACAAGCGCTCCAAAGGCAGGAACCCCCCCCGGTGGAAATGCCAGGGCGGCCGCCCCGCGTCCTGGGACAGGAGCAGGAGCAGGAGCAGGAGCAGGAGCCCGGGCTTCCTTTGAGCAGTGCCTAGACCCGGGGATAGCATTAAAAGGTGCAGGACCGGGCTCTTGCACCCCATCTTCCAAGCAAACGGCCCCCAAACACGTTGGTTTGAATGGGCAGGGAGCCGCGCACGGAGCGCCGGAGGGCGGGTGCGTCGGGCTGAGCCGTTCCGTGGCCGGGGAGAGGCGCGTGGGATGCTGCTCTCTCTGCAGAGAGCGGGGCTGCGGGAAGGGCCAGGCCCCAGCCGAGGCAGGCGGGGTCGAGCACGGGAGAAAGCTGCACGGGTTTGGGAACGGGCCGGGGCCGCGGGGCTGCTCGCCACGCTCTCCTGCGGCCGGCCGCTGCCCCGTCGCTGGAGTCCGTTCGGAGGCCTGCGCGTCCAAGATGCTCGGCACAAAAGCCCTTTGTTTCTCCTCTGGGGAAGTTGCAGAGATGGTTGCTGCAGAGCAAGAGGAAGGAGGGCCCAGTGGTTAGGGCACTAGCCCACATGGAAGTCCTTTCTCCTCACTAGGACCTGGTGCACATCTCTCTCTGGGGCCCTCTGCACAGAAGTGCCTGCACTAGCCTGGGTACCAGAAGCAGCATCCTCCCAGTGCCACCGTGGCCCTGCTGCTTGTGGTGCCCGTGGTGCCCCTTGGGAGCATGCTCCAGCGTCTGTGCTGTGCGCCCAGGCCCCATTCCCGACCCGTATGCGGACAGCCCGGCTCTCATCCCGGGGCGCTGTGAGGATGCACCAAGGTGCCACGGGACCGGGGCAAGTACCGGAGGAGCAGGTGCAACCTGCTCCAGATGCAGCCGGGTAGACGCGAAGGGGGCAGGATGGGCAGGGCTTGCTTGGAGAGCCAGACAAGAAAGCAGGCCCAGGGCAGCCCCCCTCCCTGCCCCTGCGCCCTGCTGCTACCTCCCGGGCGGGGATGTCTCCTGGGAAAGGCTGGAACGGCTCCTGGCCCCAGAGAGGCCACAGCACCTGGCTCGACTCCTCCCCTTCACTGGGAAGCCACAGCCCCTGCATTTCAGCCATGGTTTTGCAGTGACTCACTTGGCCTTTTCCCTATTTCCAGGGGCTAACAGCTCACAGACCAAAGCCGTCCACCCAGAGCTTTTGATCCAGCAAAGCCTCTGCTAGAGTCACGGGAATTGCCAAACTAGCTCAGTGCAGGGGGGGCCAGGGGGGACGTCTGTCCAGTCCAGAAACCTGCCCACAACCAGCTGCTTGCAACCCAAATGTGCCTGGGCCTGCTCTCAGGCAGCCGTGCCCCCGAGGGGAAATGCTAATTTCTTCCCAACACTGCATTAGTGCTCGTGAGAAGACTGTCCAGGCCACAACGCCTTCATCTGACAGTCTCCGAGCTCCCAACCACGCCTCCAGGCCTGGCGGCCCCGTGGCTCACTGCCCGAGTCCAAGGGGCAGCCTGCTCTAAGCCACGTGAAGCGCCCGGCACCAGCTGCAGCCCCGCACGTGGAGCCCGGGCTGGCGGTTACACGGCCATGGGGAAGTCTGGCAGGTTGGCAGGGGTTTGCTCCTGGCTCTACAGCAGACTCGCTGTACGGCCTGTGTCTGAACCTGGGTGCCAAGCACCCCAGACCCGGCGTGGACACCTTGCTGCGTAACCGGATCGACTGTTGGAGGTGCGGAGACGTCGCCGGTCCTGCCGCAGCCGGCACTGCACTCGAAGTGGGGGGCCGAGCTCCCACTCTGCTTCCCGGGGACCGTGTGTCTGAGTCCAGGACCTCTCCCCACCCCTCCACCTGCCCCGTGGTGGGGTAGCACAGGGGTGGCTGTCGAGACGCACCACAGACCATCACAGACGTTTTCTGGCATGCCGCCTGTCCTTAGCGCAGTGACCTGTCTGACCCCCCCATGCACCCCTAACTGCTGCACGTGCACTTCTGTGCACACGCGTCCCATCCTCCTTGTGCAGTGGCCCCGGGGGGGGAGCATTTGGAGCCGCTTTGCTGCCTGCAGAGATGCAGCGAACAGGTGAGAACGGTAACGCGGCTGCCAGCGTGTTCCTCCGTGCCATCCACGTCTCCGTGTTTAAGGAGGCGGCACTATCCAGTGAGATGAGCCAGAGACATTTCTTCTAAGCCCAGACCTGCCGCCACGTCGCTCAACCTCTCCGAGCTTCCCCACCCGCAAAGCGGCGCGTCCCCTTTAGCGTTCGCAGAGGGCTGGGCGGGTGGAAAGCTCCGTCCTACGCACTCGGCATTGTTATTTATTACCCGTGTTACGGGCAGGTCGGTGGTCTGGCTCCCGTCGCCTCCCTAGACGTCTCGGGAGTTAATGGCAGACCGCTGCGGAGGGTCCCTCGCTGGGCTGCTCTGCTTCTCGGGCAGGGACTGAGGCAGGTCTGTGTCCATTGTGAGTCCAGCTCCGTTCCCTGACTCACCAACCCACCGCTCGTCGATAAACAGAAAACACGGACAAAGGGGGCATTGACTCGGATGCTGTGAAGCAAATGGCCCCGCAGCAGTAGGCAGGGGAATGGCTGCGCCATCCTGCGCGCGCGAGAGGGCAGCAGAACCTGGCCACGCCGGAGCCCGGCTGCAAACCTGGGGCCCGGAGCTGGACTCCAGGCATCCCAAAGTCCCCGGGGGATCGGATCAAGGGTTTTGGCTCATTCCTTGCAGAGAACAGGGCTGGCTGCAAATCTGGGCAGGGTTGTTTCGGGTGCCGGGTCTCCCCGGGAGAGTCACTCCTCAAAGCACAGGCAGGAATTCCCAAGGCTGTAGCAAGCCACATCCCCGAGGAAGCCTGGCCGGCTGCAAGGGGAGCCCGCTTAGCTCAGCTCACCGATGCTACTGATCTTCAGGAGCTCTATCACGGGGGCGTTTGAGCAAGTCCTACCGGGCAGCGGGCTGGCACAGAGGAGCAGCAAAGTGCTGCTCACGTTGCACTGCAACAACCTGGATGGTCCTGGCAGGATTCCTCGCCCAGGCAATGCACCTGCCAGCGCGTCTGCTCACTGGCGCTGCGCTGAGCTGCTGCTGTAAGCACAGGACTTCAGCCGGTGGGTGCAGGGAGGGAGCTGCGTCTCCTGCCCGGCCCGGCAAAGCACTCCAGGACATGCCCGCCTCCGAGCCTGTCGGGAATGCCGCCGGAGAAAATGGCCCTGGCTGAAACCCCGGCTCACACGTGCCAGCCTGCCCCTTCCCTGCCGGGGCCGAGGCCTACGCTTCGCCGGACGCGTCCTCAGGATCGGGCCCTAAGGGACTGGCCCGGATGGAAATAGGCGCGCAGGCGAACGCGTGGGGACGGCAGGACCGGGCCGGGGTGTTCACTGAACGTCATCGCCGCGCGGCGCCCTGCCCAGCCAGCCAGAAGGCTGGAGTCCTCGGTGCCATCTTATAGCTTCTATTCTGCGCCGGATTTCCCTGGAGCCCTGCAGCCTCAGCCTCGTTAATTATGCAAATGAAAAGGTGTTGCAGACACGCCATCCCCAGGCAGGATCCCGGTGGCAGAAGTTCTGCTCCGAACCTTTTGTCCGTGCCCCTTTCATTTGGGCGAGAGAGGGTCCGGGAGCAGCATCTGCCAGGATGGATGTTTGCAATAATTATCCAGTCATCCCCTTCAAGTGTACTGCAACCATAGCAACAGACAGATGTTCTGTCCCAGCCAGAGTCCGCAGCGCTGGGGAAGGAAGCACAAAAAATTAACCCCTTCCGGCCCGACACGGCAAGGAATCCATTTTGCTCCGGGCTGGGAGGGCGCTTTCATAGCTCCTAGCGGGTCCCAGGAAAGAACACGCAACGGACAGCAAAAAAAGAAAGGGCCCCTTTCCATCCCATCGGGCTACTTCCTCCGAAGTTGGCATGGAGGAGAGGCATCCTCCGGTGGTACAGGGGCAAGGTGATGCAGGCGCCGGCACACTCTCCCCACCTGCCGGTCGGCAAGGGCTGCGGACGCTGAGCATCTCCCCGGGCGGTGCCTGGCCCCTTGCCCCCAGGGATGCTGAGCGTCACTCCAGAGCGCTGGGGCACCTGGACGGAGCCATCCCGGGATGGCTACGAGTCACAGGTGACGGTTTCCATCCTCTGCAGTTGGGAGCTATGGAGCAGTCACAAAGGGCACGGTCCTGCGCCTCCAAAGCGCTGCTGCATTCAAGCCTGCCTCAAGGAGCATCAGCTACCGGGGCGGGCTCCCACGTTTCAGGGGCAAACAGGGTGTTTGGGCCTAGATCAAATGCGGATCAGGGCCTTCCTGCCCTCCACAACACCACCCATCACATCCATTTGAAACTCCATTTCCACCAAGGGCGCCTCCAAACAAGCAGCCTGCTCTGGTCGCGAGGTCCCCGGTGCCCAGGGCCAGCCTCGCTGGCTGACGATTCAGCGAGGCAGAAAGTTCAAGTTTGCAAAGCTGCGGGCTGGAGCCCCCCGCGGCGTAAATCAGCAACAGTCCACAGATGCAAACAGAGCTACCCTGAGTTTCTGAAATGAAATGGGGATTTCAAAGGAGGAAGAGGGAAAGGAGGGGATCTTTTGAAAGAAAAAAACCCAACAAGCTCTTGGGCCTGGAGTTGCATCAAGAGGCTCTCGAGCCATCCTCACCTCTCTGCTGGGTTTTGAGACAACCTGCAAGTCGTGCACATGCTAGCGGGCTTGGTAACAAAGGTTTCACTTCCTAAACTGCAAAACTATTTTTGCTTCGTATGACTTCCTTTCTCACTCTACTCTAGACAGCTGACGTTGGGTGGGCCTCCTGTCTCTTCCAGGTTTGTTCGTGACAGCTCTTACCCCGTCCCATCCCCTCTGCTTGGACCTCAAGCTTCTGCCTCACCGTTTTCTGGCTCTAAAGAATAATGCGGGGGGCAGATCATGAAGCAGAGGGATGGGTGGCATCCGCTGCACTCACAGATGATCACAAAATCACAGACAACGAGGGCACGAAGGGAGCTCAGGGGGTCACATCCAGTCCATCCCGCTGCTCCAAGCAGGACCAACCCCCTCTACATCATCCCAGCCAGGGCTTTGCCGAGCTGGGCCTTAAAAACCTCCAAGGATGGAGACTCCACCACTTCTCTGTTCCAGTGCTTCACCACCCTCCTCGTGAGAAAGTTTTCCCTAATATCCAACCTCAACTTCCCTTGCTGCAACGTGAGCCCATTGCTCCTTGTCCTGTCGTCTGCCCCCACTGAGACCAGCCCAGCTCCATCCTCTGTGCAACCCCCTGCAGGGAGGTGAAGGCTGCTAGGATGTACATCGGTGCTCCCCAGCTCCCCCATGCCGCACCGGGAACCTAACTCCATCCTACAGCAGCTTGGCTCTTTCCCACCGGACTGGCAGCGTACTGGTATTTTCAGCGCTCTCCCAAACATCTCAGCTATTTCACTGTGCTTCCCTCCCCTGCGCCCCTCCACGGCACCTCAAACCGGCATTCACGCTGTTCCCATCCTGGACCTCCCGAGCGCGCGGGACGATCGAGAACCCAGGTTTGAACGAGGAACGAAACGAGCAGCCACTGAGCTAAGCTTTGCCGGTCAGGCTTCCTTTCTACTTGCAACACCTCTGCCTGTTTTAGTCCCAAGACTCACCAAGCGGTGCTCGGGTTCTGCGATGTGGCCAGAAATGCAACGAGGTCAAGAACGTGGCTGCCGGCTGCCCCGTCCCACCCCGCTCTGCGTGGACTGCCACCTCACCTGGGCTTGACAGAGATGAGGATGCAGCCTGGGAATTATTTTGCTTTTGCAAAGCCCCATTGTTTGCAAGAAAATAAAGCATCATCTTCACTGCCACGACCACCACCGGCACAGCCGAACAGCAGCAATTTGAAGCTGAATTCCTGTTTTAGCTGCACGGGGACACTGGACCTGCCGCCTGGCCCCCGGAGTCGGTCCCCGCAGTCCTGCAGCAGCCGCGCTGCACGGTTCCACTCATCACCTGGTCCAGCTCCATCTCCAACCCAGGCCAGGTGTTTTGCCCTAACTTCTCCTCCGGGAAGGCCGCCGCAGAATCTCCCTGCTCTGAGGATCAGCCTTCTTGAGCAGGAATGTCCAGAGTATTGCAGACGAGGTTTCACTATGCCTTGCCCAATGGTACGAACAAGTCCCCCTCTGCCCTGGAAATGCTGCTCTCATCCTCGGACTGCGCTTGCCTTCCTCGTGGCCGTATGCCAGTGGAGGTGCACGGTCATCCAGCGACTGGCGAACACGTACGTCCAGATCTTCCTCCGCTGCTGATTCCAGGTGATGATTTTCCAGTTTACAGCAGAAATGTTCTTATTAGCCCCAAAGCACTCGTTGTACTCTTACATTTCATCCTGTGTCCATCCTCACGGTCTTCAAGTCCTTCCTGCATGATATTCTGATCCTCCTCTGGATTACTGCCCATTTTACCCCAACCAGCAAGTCAGGAGTTTCAGTTAAACGGTCCCAGGCTTAGCCTCACGTAAATCCAGGTCTTGATCAGTAAAAAAACCCACATAAGCCATGACACTACAGGGCCATTGTTTTTACTGTATAGATCCAGAAAGCACCGGTAGCCGGTGGAAACGGGACTTTTTACATACTTTTGGATGCTCTCCTGATCTCCAGCTGCTATGCTGCATTAAAGAAACAGCTACAAATGCAGTTTAGGTACTTTCCTAAGATCATCTTTTCATGCAGCCAATAGATGTAGTTGTCAGAGGGAGACTAGAAGATGATAAAGGGAAGTGTTCACAAGCCAATCTTGCCACTAGTATGTGGTCTGTGCTCGGGTAGGCTTTGAGAGCCCCTGGCACAGCGTATCCATACAGCTTTAAAAAAAGAAAAAGAACCCCTCCTTCCAACGCGAATGGGTGGATTTGTCATCCTCCAGCTGGCTCTGAGCAGTGGGTTTCACCGAGCAGGTTGAAGTGCTCGTGGAAGGAAGCAGGACGGTAGGGTCCATCTCCCACCAGGACCCCCGTTTCCTCTGCCCTCTTCGGTAGAGGACGCTTTCCGGTAGTCCCAGATGCAAACACTTCAGCATCACTTTGGAATGACAATGAGCCGTGCTCCTAATGTTGTTTTTTGCGGGACCTTTCCCTCTCCTTGCCCTGGGACTCCTTGTCCTGGGCGCTGCACCCCCTCGGTTCCTCCTGGGGCGAGACAGAAGCAGAGCATGGCACCAGCCCAGGCAAGGACTGGCCATTAGTCCAAAAGGCCCGAGCTGTTGCTGCATGGAGGAGATGGGATTGCGGGGGGTACAGGACACAGAGGAGGAGCCGCCTTGCCAGGCCAGGTCAGCCCATCTCGTCCGGCCTGCTGGCTGACCCTGACAAGTGCCAGACGCTTCAAAAGAAAGTCGAAGAAAAGCAATAGCAGGCGGCGGGAGATGAAATATCCACCCATGAGTTTCTTCCTTGCAGGTAGAATTAGATGTAGGCCCTGAACACGGGGGTTTTATTCCTCTTATATAGGATTTTTCAACCTGCCATCACTTTGAATCTTTTCCTTATCCACAGAAAAAATGACCAGCGCTTTCTGGACTCTTAACAAAGCTCTTGGCTTTGATAGTATCTAGCAGCAATGAATCCCACAACCGAATATCTTTTATCCGTTCGGCCACCTTTCCGTTTCATTGGCTGCCCCTTGCTCTGGTCTACTGGGAAGAGGTGAAAACAAGAAATACACCATTTTCCTTCCCTGTACCCAGCATGATTTTGTACACATCTGTCATAGCCTCACTTCTTTATCTCCACCCTAAGCTAAATTGCTCCAATCTTTCCAGTTTAAGTATTTTCTAAGTAGTAAATCACCCACCCATTTTTAATTTGCTTCTTCTACATGCTCTTTTTGTGGTGATCAGGACTGACCACAATATTGCACGTGTTGGCATGCCATTGATTTACAGCAGTTGCTAAAGAGGCAGCCGATGCCCAGTTTGGGTGTGCCAGAGGTTACTGAGAACAGTCATTGTTTATACAGCGTAAATGCACCTCGCGTTAGTACGTACACGCTATAGAAACGCATGTGGCCATCTACCATAGGTGAGCGGTGCTAAACGATCACCCCCGTTTCTGCCTTCGGGAGTTTAATGCCCAGCTAATTCTGCAAATGCGAATGCATATTGTTAACTTTCAGCACACGAGCGATCCCAATGACATGCATTACCATGGCCTAGCATGTTGTCCTGACGGGCTTGCTCGTGCGCTTCAAGTTAAACCCGCGTTGACTGTATGTTGGCTTGGGACCCAAGACATGGAAGCTGGATGCTGAGTGTACATGGAAATGGCCTTCACAAAATCTTCACCGAGAAAATACAGTAGTAGTCCTTCCTTTTGTTTAATTCTCTGCTTCTTTTTTTGTCAGAGCAACCCAACACCAGACTCTCAGGGGAGGGATCCTCTGTATCATTTACTGGGTAAAGCCCCCAACCCTCTCATTAGAAACAATAGATAGATTCAGCTCGTCATATGGAAGAGCAGGCAAAGGCAGTTAGTTGGAACAATTAACAAATCAAACCAGATGGAAGAAGGGGGGAGGAATCCGGTCAATGGAAAAGCAAGCTGGATACAAAAATCTAAGCGATTGCAATATTCCAAAAAAGCCTAGCGAGCTCTGCACAGCAGATCAAAGGGCGCACGTTTTTAAATACTGCATTTTTCCAGGCAAGTTTCCATTCTCCTGGTGTGGACTGCTGTCTGGGAGAAGAGCATTAAAGGTCTTTCCATCACACCGCGGCTCGGGCAGAGGCATCTTGCTACGTTCCAGCTATACCCCACCCAAACAAAGTGCTGATTGCGACTGGGCTCTCTCTCCAGGAGCCTGTGACTGATTGACTAGCAAATCGAACACGTCACTCCCCCCGCTGCAACCCTTCCTTTGCAGCGCTCCCATCTCTGCCCTGGCAGAACCCAGCTCCTGCGCGCCTCCCCGGCTCTACAGAGGACCACAGGCTCGGAGGCCCTGGGACTATACCTCTGCTTGGGGCCCTTCGGTCCTGTTT
>NW_005842450.1:559689-562572 GCF_000455745.1 Alligator sinensis
CTACTTGCGCACGTGAGTAATTTTACTCACGGACGTGGCTGTTCTTATGGGCTCAGTGGAAGTACTCGTGTGAGTAACGTTACTCACACACGATGGGATGGGAAGCGTAGGGGTCAGGCCTGTCCGATGCAGGCACATAACTTTACCCAGCCAGCAGCAGCATCGAAGCTGATGGACAACTTGACTTAGGTGAGTAAAGCTACTCCCAAGTGCAAATCCAGGCAGGAGGGCTGTGCTACAGAGCCCTAGGCCTACAGTCACCCACGTGGCTGCGACCCGTTGTTTCAATGGATGTGCTTGATCACGTGCAGGAGTTGGCAGGACGGGGGCAAGGATGAGCTGTTTCACCGGCCTGCGTCACACCACGCACCACCCGGGCCACGCGCGCGAGGAGAGAACCAGAACCAGGAGTGCAAACAGCAGATTAGCTCCTTAGCACCCCCATTAAACTGGCAGTGATGGTGATGATGTCCCCTTCAATCCTTTCCCTTACAATTTTCCCTTTCCATCGCTGCCTTGCCCCGCTATTCAGACTGCTCCCCGCGCCCAGAACCGTCTCCCACTCCCGCCCAATCCTTGTGCTCTTTCTCCTTCCAAATCCCCCCGCAACCCTTCCTCGAGCCTTGCTAACCCCTGCCATGTCATCCTCCCAGTTCACCCGCCCCAGCCCTTCTGTAGCTGAATTGCTGCCCCGTCTTTACTAGAGCTCGAGCTCTTCAGGGAAGAGCCTAAACCTTATTCCATATTCTGCAAAGTGCCATGTTAGTCTATGATGCAAAATGGGTGTTTATTAAAAATAAATAAAAATAATGCTTATTAGTCTACTTCCTGGTGATGGAGTCTCTATGTTGGATGCTCAACCGTGATCTGGCAGTGATAAATCACAAACTAGTTGAGTTGATTGGAAAATGTCCAGCTTCCATAGCCAGCATGCTCTGGAGTGGGTGGGAAGGGCTGGGAGACGACTGTTTGCTCCCTGTCTGTAGCACCCCCTCCATGCAGTTCAGTGTATAAGGAAAAGCAAGCTTCCCCTCTCTCCCCGTCCAATTAAACACCTTCTGCTATAGAGCTGGACTGCAGCGCTTCAGTATTTCCCCTTTGTTCCTGTCCCACCAGACCTTCCACCACAGCCTGTTTCGTGAAAGGGATGAAAGGAAACCTCCACCTCTGCTGTGCCTGCCACTTCCCGACACCGTGCTCAGCTGGGCTTTGGTGCTCTGTGCTTTGCAGGCAGCCCATGCGCTCTCACCAGGTCTGACTTGAGAGGCAAGAAGCTCTTTGCAGGAAAAAGTGGTTGCCAACTCCCAAGCATACCCAGGTTTTTTCCTGCTGGTTGTTGCCAGCCGCACTGTCACCTTGGGAAAGGATCACTTCCCTGGCTGGCTGACTCTGGAAAGGGCAGAGGCAGGCCAGGTTCTCTGGGTAGATGGGGTATCTTTTATTAGACCAACTCAATAGTTGGAAAAAGTTCTTTGCAAGCTTTTGGGCCCAAAATATATCCTTAGACCAACCCGGCTAGAACCAGCAACCCTGCAATCTAGAACGGGCATCCAGTTTATTTGTAGCCCCCCCCCGCATAAAGATGCTGTGATGTACTGGGGATTTTTGCTCCAGGCTTCCCACCCCTTTCGCACCACCAGCGAAGGGGCTTCGGTTCATGGCGCCGAGTAGGACAGGATTTGGGGAGCTTGGCCAGCGGCGCACGGAGACCCATGCAGTGTCCTTCAGATTATGCATTTCGCTATGGCGTCTCGGTGCTCTGGTTTAAGGAGCTGCAAGTGTGCAGACACAAGTATCCCCTTTGGATGCTGTTACACCACCCCGGACAGCATTTCCCAATCCCCACCAACGTTTAATGCTTATCTGAACCTCACCAGACCCTCTGGAGGACTCTTCCTTCCTCTTCCCTTCTCTGCTTCACGCTCTCCTCCCAATCCAAGCCGCTTCTGCCCCCTTCCCCTCCAGCCCAATCTCTCTCGGCTATCTCAAATGTGAGTCCCAACAGGCCCCATCTCGTCCTTCCCACCCTTGAATGCAGAGCCTGCCTTTGGTGGCGATGTAGTGAACTGGCCTCTACTGGCTAGAAGCAGAACAGCTCAGATGCGCCGTAGCCCCCCTGCAGATCTTCCCTCGGCTGGGCAGGAGCGAGCCCTGGCTCCTTATGCCCAAGTTTGTGACCCTCCTCGTCTCAGCGAAGTCGCCAGCGTGCGCAGTGCTCACAGAGCATCGCAGGGCCGTGAGAGAGGGACGAGAAGGTCTGTGAGGTCGGGGCCCAGCTCTGCTACGCGACTGACTGGTGATTGATGGGGGAGAGGTGTCCGGCACCCCACTCCCCGCTCCCTGCCGTTCCCAGGACCCCCGGCCTTCGCGAGGGTGGAAGCCGAGACAGCCCAATCTGTGCAGGCACCGCAGCCAGGCCCGCGACGGGCCAGGGAGAGGGGAGAAGTGCCACCCCCGCCCCTTCCCTCCTCCACTCGTGCTCTTTTGACAGGTGGCTTCGAGCTACCTGCCGACACAAACACACCCAGGCCCACACCGCCCAGCGGGGACGCTCAAACTTTCGGCCCCGTGTGCCCAATCAGTGGTCTGGGGGGGCGGGGGGGTGCTTTGCAGGCCTCGCTCCGTTTCGGTTGGATCGGGCCCCCATGCCAGGATCGGGCCCCCTGCCAGGGTCAAGCCCCTGGGCTCCACGTGCCGGGACGGGGTGCCCCAAGCCCTCCCCACCCCGCCGGCCCTGGGGCAACTTCAGTAGGGCCCCCCTCCTTGGCAGAGGTAATGACGGCACTCGTTGGAAAATGCCCTTCCCACCTGGCAAAGCCCCAAGCCTTCCCATTTCACAGCCGGGGCAACTGAGTCCGCGCGCCCCCGCCCGCCCGCCCGCCC
>NW_005842450.1:563740-568295 GCF_000455745.1 Alligator sinensis
AGCCGCGGGCGGGCCCTGCCGGCCCGCCCCGGGGACAGCCGCCCCCGGGAAGTGGGCAGAGAAGGGCTCGGGCTGGGGCTTGCTTTTCCTTTTTATTTTATTTTATTTTATTTTATTTCCCTCCTCCTCCTCCTCCTCCTCCTCCTCCTCCCCTGCTCTCCTCTCCTCTCCCTGCTGCTGCTGCCGCCGCTGCTCTGAGGGTGCAGTGTTTTCTGTGCGCACACAGGCTCTATCATGGAGATGGAGATGGAGATGGCTGGAGGATGCTTCCATTGAGGGCAGCCCATCTGTGGCAAATGCTTCTAAACGCACTATTTACCTCCCATCTGCTCGGGGAGGGGGAAGGGGCATTCTCTCCCCGCCATCCTGGCCAGAGCCTGCTGCTTTCTCTCTCTACACCCCCACCCCGTCTACATTTCTGCAGATGCCCTTTTGCACACAACGGTCCCATTGTGACCCCTCCTCCCTTTCCCCCCCCCCAAAAATACCCGCTCGAGTTGGCAAGAAACACCCCCTTCCTCGGGCGCAGCCCACAGCAGGGTCCCCCAGGTCTCCTCCATCTCGCTGGCTGCTCTGTGCACATGCCCTGCTCTTCCAAATGCTGCAGAGTCATGGTACCCCAGAGAGGCCACGCCAGACTCCCTAGACCCTGGCTTCAATTAGCGACACCTCCTCCCTCCGGCCTGTGCCAGGGTCCCTGGAACCAGGCCGGAGCCGCTGCCAGCATCCCCCGAAGCCTCCTGTACCGGTGAAGTTTCACCCGGGAGCGCATCCAGAGCCCCTATGGCAGAGTCCCTGCAGGCCGGCGGTACCAGACGCCCCCGGTCCAGACATGCAAACAACAAAACAGGCTCGGCCCTTGGGACAGAGCTCAGTTCTCAAAGGGACCCCGTTTCCCAGAGCTTGTAATACCTGCCTGGAGTGAAAAGCAGGGGGCACAGTCAAGACAGAGCTGGGCAGGCCCATCCCTGCTCCTCCCTTTACGCCCTCCCCCAGGTGCCAGGCTTCCAGAAGTTGTTCATCTGTTGTATGATCATTGGTTTTGCTCAGTTGCTTAAGAGGAACTATTAGGTTGTAAATCCAGCCAAAGGTTTTGGGCTGATGGGTTTGCTCTTTTTTTTTTTTTTTCTTTGCGGGGGGTGGGGGGTGGCATTGTTTCGTTTCGAGTATCTATTTAAAAATAACCCGACAAGGCTTGCCTTCAAAAAGGTGGTAACTCAGGGCTCCGGCAGCCTTCGGCGCTCTGGTTTTGTCTAGGTGGGCGTGCTTCCTTCCCCCCGCCCCGCGGACAGGCAGGCAGATAGTTCACGGGGCGGATGGCAGCTTTCTGCTCAACCATCAAGTGCACGTTCTGGTTTCTCTCCATTCTCCTGCTTTTTCCCAACACTTCTGGATTGGCGTTTCAATTGCTTTCTGCCCATTGTGAAGCTCAGCAATCCGACACCGCGCGGCCCGTCCCGTCCCGTCTCCCTGCTCCGAGCGGATCCGTCGGAGGCGCGGCGTGCTCAGGACCGTCCCGAGGCTCGGGACACGGGCAAGGACTAGCGCTAGCCAAAACGCAGCGGGGCGAGTGGAGGAGGGGTTGTGCCTGCTGCTGCACTGCATCTGCAGGTTGCCACAGGAAATAGGACGCAAGACGGAGCAGAGGCCCTCGCGATTGCGTGGAGGGCGCGAGTGGGGGCGAGATCGTCCCTTCTCGAGTTGGGGCCCCTCCTTTTCAGATCAGAACCGGCACCGCTTTATTGGCATTGCTTTCGGCCTTCCTTATTCCTAGTGGGCAGGAGCGTTTTCTGAGCAAGTGCGGCTAAAGCATAACCAACGCGGGGTCCTTTCCCCCTCCCCATCTACAGTCACTTTCCCTTGCCCTCCTCCTGGCCTCTGATTAGAATTGGCCTAATCAGATTGGGGTGGCTGGAAAGCCAGGGGCTGCGCGGTGCGAAGGGGGCATCTGCCTTAGGTGATGGTCATGGCAGATGGTGGCCTCCGGGAAGGATGAGACAGCCGCGCGGAGCGGTGTCTGGCGCAGGGGCTGCTCGGATTTCCCGTTCCCAGACGAGCGTCCTGAAGACGCAGGACATTTAGCGCGCACGGCAAAAACCGCACAAACGAGGTTCTGGTCAGCACAGGAAAGCGGGTACCTTGCTGACGGGCTTAACAGGCCTATTTGCATTTGGGATAGATCATAAATTCTTCAGGTCGGGGGCTTTTTTTTTTTTAAATCTGTGCGGAGCATGCTGAAAACAATGGGACCTCTATGTGCTAGGGGAGCACGGACAGCAGGTACCGTGCAAGGCCTAGGTGTACCCTCCAAGCGTGCAACTGTTCTGACTTAGAGCGAGCCCATGTGTTACTGGTATGGCATAACCATGCTTGAACCCCCGCATCTAGTCTCCATTTGGCTGCCTGGACCCCTGACTTGACTTCAGCACCACGGGAAAATGTGGTTGTGGCGGGGCGGCTTCCATCACAGTCTCGGGCTTCCCTTGTCCTGGGTATTTAGCATCTTTTGGGCAGCGCTTCCCTCCCAAGACGCAGCAAGATGGAGATACCGCGCGGGGCAGGAGATGACATTGCTAATGACAACTGGAGACGCGGATTTATTTCCCTGTCGCACCAGGTGCTGCGAAGGGAAAGGTTAGACCTAGCCTTTGGTCTGGACGTGAGCTGCAGGAGTGGTTACGCACACTCTCTAAATCAATGCTGTACTTCACCCTGCGTGGTGTGAGCTTGTCACAACTAGGGAAGACCGGCCAGCCTGGCAGGATATATTCATTCTGGCAGGCTGTGATGCAGGCTACAAGACTGAGTCAAATCAGACTGCAAGATGAGACGGGGGAAAGCCTCACATCAGACTGACCCTTTGGGCGTTGTGCGAGGGCTCCGCGGCACTGCCTGCATTTGCTTTTTGCTCTCCCCAATCTCCTCTTCCCCCCAAAAACCCTTGATGTGAGGTTCCAGGGCTCTTCCCAGACAGTAATAAGAAGGGCGATTACGTTTGGGATGCCAGGGTCTCACTGACACACAAGCACAGCCCAGTCCGACTGGCTCCCTGAAATCAGGTCAGAAAGGTGCCCGGCGAGATCCACCGAGCGAAGCACAACAAAGAGAGGAGAGAGATCAAGAGGGGAATTGCTGGTGGCCTTTCGCTGGCAGCAGAAAGGGCCCTGTAGACCCCATGTAAAACCTTACAATCATAATGCGTGCCTAAACACTGCATAGCCTCTGGAGACGGCAAGCCGAGTGATGCCGAGATGCAGGAAAACCAAGACCTAGGGTTAGGGTTAGGGTCAGGGTCTGGACAGAATTGTGTCGGGGTAGCGTGACTGACCTAGGGAGCTAGATTCGCACAAAGAAGGCTGGTCCAGTGGATAGCAAAGGCCGCCGTTTTGGTCATGAGTATTGCGAATAACGTAATTTGGTGCTCAAAGACCCAAGCAGCCGCAGCCTTGGAGAGCGTTCGTCTGCAAAGGTTTTCACTCTCCTGGCTAACAGCTCAGCTCGTCTGTGCTTCCCAGTGAAGCTCAGGGGGTACAAAGGGATCCCAAGGCATTAGCTGAGAAGTGGTCAGTTATTTCTTTAACACAAAACCTTCCTGCTGATAACACTCAAGGGCGTCACCCTCCATGCAGGGCCTGGGCCTGAAGACGCTCTATGAGTCTGCCTTCCCAAACAGTTGCATCGACGGGCGGTTTTACGTTTAGAAGTGTACCCGACACACTGGGGCAATGCTGCCAAGGTGCGTGGGCCCATACACCAAACGCACGGGATCCCGATCTACTGGCCTGTGCCACTTTCCAGATTCAGCTCTCTGTGTCTGCATGGGATCCCTTGCATTTTTTACCCTGGGGAGTTTTCGGGGCTAAGAGTCACGCTAGTGAAGTGCCGAGTCTTGATAAGGTACTCCGTCTCCTGGTTAAAGTTCACTGGGTAGCCGGGGTGGCTTGTAGTAGGTGTTCAGATTGGATCAACACTTCTGGCTTCCTGCACGTGCCTTGGAAGGTGACGTCCTCGACCTGCAGGACAGGTACAGCGTGGGTGACCACTTCCAACGAGTGGATCTCCACCTGACCCATCACGATCCCATCTGGAGGAGATCCATTTCCATGGCCAATTCAGTCTCTGGCCTCCATGTCAAGACTGCCCCTTAGTCCCACCCGGGCGGTTCTGTGACGCTCGCTTGGTCTCACTCCTGGCAGACAGGGCCCCCAAACCAGCCATAAAGGCAGGAAGAGCTTTTGGTTATTAGCATCAGCTGGGGCTGAATTTTAACCTAGAGGGGAGAGGATCCATAACCCGCCGTTAGTTTTCTGTGCAGTCCGGTTCCCCCAGCTGCAGCTGCCTGAGCATGCTTTAACGAAACTAATGACCCTCTCCGAAACTGCACACCCTGCACAATCCCACAGACCATAGGGCGTCTCGCAGGCCATAATAAGGAACAGCATTCAAGACAAAGAGGGTCTTTTCTTTTTCCCCACTCAAGCCATTTCGTTCTATCATCTGAACATAACCAAAAAATATATATCTACTGCTTTCAGATTTGGGGCTCAGCACTGTC
>NW_005842450.1:568305-581903 GCF_000455745.1 Alligator sinensis
CACTCACGGCTTCTGCAAAGGTTTGTTGTAATAATAAGGCAGCGCCAGTCAATAACGCCATTGCATAAGTTGTGGAAATTATTTCTGGCATTCGCAAAGGGAGAGGGAGATGGAGCATGTTCAAGCCACAAATTCAGAAAGAGAGCCAAAATTATGAGCATAATTTAGGCAAGAAGGTGATTCAGTCACTGCTAAAGGTTCGTAGCAAAGCCCAGCAGGGACCACTAAACTTGTTTCATGGAGGAGGTTTCCCAGGGCTCCCAAGTCTCTTGCTAATATAATTTCGTTGGGTTTTGGTTTTGGTCTCAAATTAGAGCTGACATGAGCAGTGCATACATTTGCCTTGCGGAGAGACAAATGCCTGGCAAGCCACAGAGATGCATGGGGGGATATGAATGGAGGCTCCTTGGTCCAGCTGCGTTGACTTTCTAGCTTCATGAAACCTTGCCGGTGTTGCTTTGCTGCGGGAACGTGTGTTTGTTTCTCTTTGTCTTTGGGTCCTTTCTCCAGCGCAAATTAGCAATTATGTTCCCGGGCTCTCGTGTTAGCTGTGCCCTTCCCTGGAGAATTGCCTTGAGATGGGCCAAAGCCACCACCGAGCTCCAGTGTCCTGCCTAATTAGCTGATTGTAGCAATGGGAGATACCTGTTGGCCAGCACCGTCGTCTTTATGGGAACACTGCTGACTTCCACTCTTATGGTGGTTGCCAACCACATAGGAGCAATTTATTTAAAAATAACTAGCTGCAGATTTTGCATGGGGGGGGAGCAGACACAAGTGTCAGAGATTTGGAGTTGCATTCTCCACGTTGCGTAGCCGGGGCACATCAGTTGGCTGCTTCGGGTTCAAAAGAGGTTGACTGTGTTTTGCCACCGCGGCGTAGGCTCTTCAGCAAGTGAGGATGCAGAAATATAGTGGGAATATTTTCTGCCTGTGCCTCTTCGTGCCAGCTGGAGAGCCCAAAAGGACCAGGAGCTCTCTGCGTAGTGGGAGCAGCACGGGCAGCGCTGGAGCTACCCTCCCTCCTGCCCCTCGCCAGGAAGGATGGTTGCTAAGCAGAAGAGGGTCGTTCAGCCTCCCTGGCCCATTTGGTCCTTGCATTGTCTGGTGAGACTGCTAGCGTGGCATCCTGCCCATTAAGGATTGGTCTGAGACCCATCCGGCCTGCCTTACCAAGGCATCAGAAAAAGCGACCGAGCAATGCTCTGCCGGGGACTAATAGCCTGGGATGGATTTGGCTGAGCAGCTCAGCCCCAGAAAGCTGTGTATCCCCTGGTTCCTATTCTCAGTCGCGTCATCCAGGCCGCGTCTTGTCTAGAGATGTACAGCCGTGGAGGTTTGGGTGCGACGAGGACCGTCTGCTTCGGCGCCCGGCTGCCCGCAGCCGGGCACTCCCGTTGTGACGCTCGCGGGTAGCTTTGCTGCATGGCTGTGCATGCGCCCGCCTCCCCCTTCCCAGAGAAATGCCTTCAGGGCCTTTATTCCCGTCGCCGGCGCGGATGCCCGCGGAGCTGGTCCCTGAACTGGAACCGCGTGACTTTCCGTGGGCTCCCACTCGGGGTGGAGGGAGGCTGCCTGCTTTTTCTCACCTGCACAGTGCGTTTTGATCCAGCAAAAGCCCTTGAGCTGGTGACAAAGGTCTGGATGTGGGCTGGAAAGTACAGTCCCGTCTCTTAGCAACTGGTTCCTACCTCTGAGCTTGTGTGGGACATAGAGCATCAGTCATGTTTCTGCTGTACCAGGAAGCACGGAGCAGGGGGTGGAGAAACACGCCTGCTTCTGCCACCGCCAGCACAGCTCAAGACGCTCCGGCATTTCTAACGCAAGCAGCTGTCTGCGCGTCCTAATCAAAGCTGCGGTTTAATTGCTTCCCTCCTGCTCTGTCTCTTCAAGGTAAACAGCTAGCCCATTGGCTGGCAGGGGAGGCAGGACGCCAGCTACCTGGAGAGAGGCCGTTCTGCATTACTGATGCCTTTTCGGTCTTACCGGGGGCGGGACGCAGCCTGTATATTTCTAGAAAAAATGCGACGTCACAGGGTCCTTCCCTGAACTTCACTGCTCTTTCCTGGGAATCCCCCTCTGCCGCCCTTGCTTGCAGAGACATTTGCATCGGTTATTTTCTGACTCAAGACTCTCTTCTGCTATTTCGGCCTCCTGTTTCCTCCCCCCACCAAAAGCGATGCCTCTCGCTGGAGCGCCCCGTGCAGCTAAAACCCTGGTCTGGTCCTCCAATGTTTTTGTTAATCTTTTGCTTCGTCTTCCTAATTAACCAGCCCCACTGGAGTCTTCCCTTTTCCTGCAAAGCTTCTGCTTGTCCACACCAGAACCTGCCAGCTGCCATTTATTGCCCGGGGGGAGGGCAGAGGATTGTAATGGTTGGTCTCCTCTGCCCCATTTGGATCACCTTCTCCCTTCACCTTCTACCTCTTGCTCTCAATAATGCTGTCCCAGGACGCAAACCCACAGGAAGCAAAGGGAAGTCAGATGCAAGGCTGCCATGTGCCTACCTTGTGGTGGCTTAGTCATCACACCAAATGTGGCGTCACATCACGGGAGCGTTTCAGAGCTAGGAAGGGGGCATTTCCAGCTGGATTACCCCACCAGAGCACTCGGGCAGGGCAGCAAGCTACAGTTCTGCCTTTTTCCAACGCGCTCGTTCTCGACGCCGCTTGCCCAGCCTGCCCGGGGAGCTTTTCCGGAGAACAGTGCCATCGACTTGTGCAAAACCTAAGCTCTTACTACAGAAACACGCAGGCAAACCCAACCCAAGCCAGCAGAAGAACCCCCCATTAAGCCCATCTCTTACAGGTGTGGCAAGAACCTGCCAAACCTGAGCCAAGCACGCCGAGGCGATGATATGAATGAGTTAGCAGTGCCACTGCCCAGCGCTCCCTGCCCCCCCACTTCCAGCAGGCTTCGGTCCCACCCCGCCAGGGGACCCGATTTGGGACCCACATTAATTAATTTAGCGATGGCGGTGGGAGCTGGCATGTAGCTTATTGAATGCAAGTGCAGCATTAATTGTTTTGTCTGGAGGGGGGGTGGGGGGGCATTAGTGTGCGCGGCCTAGCATTGCCTGATTAAGAAGAAAGGGATGCCATTCATTAACCCAGCGTGTCTTTTGTGGACGAGGAACATTTCATGTATATATGATGGTGTTTGGGGGCCCAGAGCTCGCCCAGCATCTCCGAACCGAGCAGTGGGGAGGTACGTGGTCAGCAAGCCAAGACCCAGGCTGGATGCAAGTAGGTCCTGGTATATCTCTGCCTGGTGAAAAGGTTTAGTCCTAGCATTAATAGGTGCTGGCTAAGGTTCCCAAGTGCTGTTTAATGGATGTCAGAGACCTCAGCCTTTTCCTACAGGCGCATCCGGCCACTCCTGGGGGAAGCTCCAATAATGGCACTCACACAGTCTGAGTTGCCTGGGAACAGTGGGCAGAGCTGAGATTGCCATGCCATCTGAGGCCTGTTTCTTAACCTTGTTTGGCCACAGGCATCATTTATAATTAATTTTTACCTAATTTTGCTTGCCACTGCCCTTGAGCCAAGCCGAGCTACCGTTGCAGCATTACATTCTCCTAGCAGTTTCATTTTGACATCACAAGAGATGCGAAACTATGCATCTGCCCTGACCCTGCCCGGATGATATTCCAGGAACCCTTATTATAAAGGGTAACCTCTGCACCAGCTACAGCTGCTTTCACTTCCCCCCCAACGCAGATAAGGTCCCTCACCTGGTAGCAATCATTACTGAAATAGCCAAATCCTTTGTGACTGTTAGGTAGTGCACTTTGAAGAGGAGGCATTTCTAAAAGGGCTCCCTGCTACAGCTGTATGGTAGAAAGGAAATCGTTCGGCAGCTTTTTAGGCTCCCTTCTGGATTATCAAGAATTTAAAGTCAATGGGAATGCAAACACAGTCCTTTCCATTCGTTGTGTCTGTCCCATGCCAAAAGGAGCGTCCGAAGCAAGATTCAAACGACATGTTAAAGAAGGCGACTGCAGAACTAAGATACCCCACCCACCCACAGCAGAGCTAATTATTATTTTTTTTAGCAAAAAAAAAAATCCAGTAAAACAAGCCATCCATCCCTGCTGGCAGCTCACATTTCAGATGCCTAACCCTAGTAGGGGTGAAATGGTCACAATCCTGAAACAACAGTGGCCAACAAATGCCACCGCACATAGAGTCATCAGCTGTTACATAGCCCTTTTCATCTGGAAGTGTTAAGGGACATTGCAAAGGAGGTCGGCATCATCGTGCAGTGGCAGACCTCCCAGTCCAGGTCTCTCCTCACTGGGCCACGTCGGCTCCTCTCACCGAGGACCGGCTGTCAAGCCCCTTCCCAGCAGCTGAGGATGTCCCGAAGCCCAGAGCGATGAATGTGTCAGCACCCTCATCCGGTGCTCCCCTCCCGCCTTGCTGCTGACAGCTACCTGGGCACCAGCCGATGCCATTGCATGCAGGGCTGAGAGCGCGAGGCGCTTACCCCTGTGCTGTCAGGAGCTGCTGCTGCCTCAGTTTCCTTCCACCGGCTTGCATGCAGCCTCTGCTTCACAGTGCAGCGACGCTGCCTTTCACCTGCCCCAAAAGCCTGGGGCAAAGCAGGAACCCAGGTAAACCAGCCCTTCCAGGCAGCAGAACTGAGCTGAGGAGGAGCTTCAGGCCTTTGCAAAGAAGCAACCCTTCGTAGCAGCCTCTGGCCCCTACTTCCTTCTCCCTGCCCCGTGCACCACCTCCTTTTCAGCCACGACCCCCAAGAAGCTACTACCCTCCCTACATCTCTCTGCAGACCGGAGAGCAGGTCTTGCCTTTCGTTTCCGTTCCCTCCACGCCAGCAAGCCTTGCCGCTAGCCTGCTCTCCAGAGATGTGGAGAGAAAATAGGTCAAGGTCAAAGCCCAAGCTTGAACTCCTCTTCTAGCCCCAGCTTCCCCTGCCACAAGATTGAAGGAGCCGGCTTCCCGTGAGAGCTGAGGGCCCATATTGCTAGTGAAGGGAATGTCTCTGCTGCTGTCTGCCGTGGAGAAATTGCACCCCCCGCCTCTGCTGAACAAGCATTTGTGGGGGAAAAAGTACAAGAGAAGTTCAGGTTAGAGAAACAACGCGGTCCAGCGCGCCGAGAGCGACTCCCGCGGTGCTCTCACGGGATCCCGGGGCGGTTTAGGGGCACCGCTGGGTTTCTCTACCTACTTCACAGGGCTGTAGTCGAGGCTGGTCTGCTAGCAGCCCTACACCCTGGTACCTCTGCAGCCCACGCAGCCCTAGCTGTAAGGGCCTCGTTGGGCTCTACACATGCTCGCTGGCTTGAAAACTCAAGGTGATGCTGAAGTGCTTATTGAAGGTGGATGGGGAGAGAATGGCTAAAAGTGGTAGCAATGTTTTTCTGTCTTCCAACCAGCTCGGATGTTCAAAACCTCCCTAAAAACATATTACCAGGGAAACCAGGGGAAAGAGCGCGGTTTACAAAGGAAAGGTTTTCATTTCTTCTGACGATCTCTGAGCAGTATTGGCACTAAGGCTGACGCCACATTTGTCTCACTCTTGCCTCCGCATTGATTGCTTTTCCCAAAGCTCGTGCTGTGTCCGTGGCCCCGCGGGTGAGAGGGACAAGCCGGAGCCCGGGGGTCGTGCCTCTGCTTTCTCCGAGGGGCAGTAGCAGAAGGAGCCTGCTCGGGTCTGACATCTCCCTGCAAAAACCTGCTTTCGTCGCACCCCTCAATCCCACCAGGAGTGAGCAGCACCGTGCCTAGACTCCTGGCGGCCCCGGGAGAGCTTTTAGTATTGGCCCCCCTTTGCAAGAGATAATGACAATAATTATTATTATTTTCACTATTTTCGGGTCCCCTTTCTGTCCGGCGGCTGCCCGGTTCACCCATGCCTGGGAGTGAACTTCCTAAAGCCCCAAAGGCACCTAAATATAGGGCCTGGCTTTCCCGTAGATGCACAGTAGTTTCCTGATGCAGAGTTCCTGGACTTTGAACTGAAGCAGTATGTGTCTTGCGATGGAGAGTTTGGTTTGGGAGCTGGGCCCCTTCTCCCGGCTAGTCTGACACAACCCCGGGCCAAGCGGCACGTAGGAGGTTTGAGGATCAGAGCCTGCCGCCGTCGAGACAGCGGGGACACAAGGTGCAAGACGGGCAGCTTTTGCTGGGTAAATCCTGCAGTCCTGACCCGTCACAACCGACCCCTGTGCTGTGCTGTGCTGTGTGTGGCAGCCCCGGTACCAGCTGGGCTGGAAGAGCTTTCTCAAGAGCGTACCCGATCGCCGTTATTGTGACAGGCAGTTTTTCTATAAGGAGCAAGGGTTTTCTTTTTAAAAAGATATGAAAATACTCTTTACAGGAAATTACACCAAAAAAAAAAACCTAAGCAAGGGAGAGGGAAGGGGCACCATTTTGGGGGGAGTATAGCTGAAGCTGCAGAGCTCCAAAGCAGGTGTTGGAGGGCGGCTCCGGGCGTGCAGCAGGTTGAGCCACGGCGAGTTTACAATTCGGAGCAAGGAGCTATTGCCGGGTAGAGAGAGAAAGCGAGAGAGCGCGTGTCCCAGCGAGGAAGGAGGAAAACCCCGGAGTAAGGAGAATGGAAACAGCACCGATGGATCAATTCAGCGGTGCTGTCTCTGCAGGGAAAGTTCGACGAGGGTAGCAGAGAGGCAGCGGGACGGGGGCACGCGGCCCTTCCCCATGGGTCCGCGAGGGCCACGCGGTTGCCCAGCCTGCCACGAGACGGCAGGGACGTCCCAGGGGCAAGAGGCACGGACACGGGATCCTCCCCGGGGGATGCGGGACGGGAGGAGCCCCTTGGGGCCAGGGCCAGGGCCGAGCCCGAGCGCGCGAGCGGAGGGTCCGCTCTGCGGACAGAGTGTGCGAGCTCTGCCATTATCGGGCCCGTCTTCGCTGGCGGGAAGTGGCTTCTTATTGACAGGAAGCCGAATTCAGCTGGTATCACCCCGAGGTCGAGGGCCAGAAGAGTGCAGTATTTATCTGTAGTCAAACACAGCGGGGAGGGAAGCGGCCAGGCCCTCCCCCAGCCGCGATAAGCCTCGTGCCTCTTAGAGCCAACCGCTCCTTTCCCCCCAAATTGCTCCTTTCCTTGGAGAAGCAGAAATGGGCAAGGGCTTCCCTTCCCTTCCCTTCCCTTCGAGCAGGTTTCCTTCCGCTCTGCCGGTGCCAAACCTGCCCCCGGGTCTCGACCCGCCTGCCCTCGGAGCTGAGGCCTCGCAGCGCTCGCTGCACCCTGGCCAGGTCACATTAGCAGAAGCCCAAGGTAGGGGGCCGGGGCCGGACCCGCTCGCCGGTTGTCCACGAGACAAAGCGTCCCGCTCGGGATTCGGGCTCTTCAGAGGATGCTCGGAGCCGGGGCGCATTCGGCACGGGGAAGGGGCGTCCCGTTACTCCGGGACGGGGCGGTGGCTTGCACAGGGTCAGGGCAGAGGTCGCTGGCGGGGCCGTGCGCGGGGGATCGGATGAAAAACAAGCTTTGCTTTGCAGCCCATCTCGCTCAGCTTTAGGCCACAGAGACCCCTCGTTGCAAGAGCCCCGCGGCCTCCACCGCAGCCCACGCGTGGGCCCTACGGCTCCCGCCTGCAAGCTTGCAGATCCGAGCAGGGGTGGGGGAGGAGGGCACCGCATTGCAAGAGGGAGCGGGACCCGAGCAGGATGTGGTCTGCAGAACAGAAAGATGGGCTCGCGGTGGAAACGTGGCCGGGCTAGCACGGGCTGGAAGAGACGGAGCCGTGGTGGGGAACAGGCCGGAGCTATCACGGGCAGCGAGAGGGGGCAGGAGTCCAGGCGGGAGGGCACGGGGCAAGCCGCTTTGCTCGGGAGCAGCCCGGCTGGTGCACGGTGCCACGTCCGCCCGGCCGGGAGTCGAGGCCAGGTGAGATCGTAGGCGTGCGGTTGCAGCAGGTGTGGACGGGATGGGAGGGATTCGGAGTCGGGTGAAGGCCCCTGGTCCCCTCCCCGGCGCGGGCCGCGGCAGGGTCCCGGGCGGAGGGTGCTCGTGCGCCACCCCGCTCCCTGCCCCCTCCCGCCCGCCCGGGCTGCCGAGCCTTTCCCCTGCACTGACAGCTGGTATCTAATTACTGTGTGAGAATGAAAAGTCAGGCTGTCCCAGCTCGAGGGAGCGCGGATTAACGTCTCCTGCAGAATACACTTCCTCTGCTGGGTTACCATGGTTACCCTCATTACCTGCCTGACGAAGAGGCGCTCGTGGCTCTAACAGGGCTTTTAAACTCGGGCCTGGGGAGGGTGGCAGGGGGGGCGGCGCCGGCGGGAGGGGGTGCTTTTCCTTTCGCCGGGCCGGACCCCGCCGCACGCAGCCGGCAGAGCAGATGTCACCCGGGCAGCCTCTGCGGTCTGTCAACAGTCATTAGCACCGGGGCAGAGAAGGGCTGAGCGGGGCGGTTCAGTCCCAGGCCTGGCAGCGGGCCACTCCGGCTGGCGCTGGGCTCAGCTGCCCCGCGAACCTCCCCGAGACCCCGCCGTGGGCACCCGGGGGTCTGGCCCCGCTTCCTCGCCCGGCGGGCACGGCGTCGCCCTCCCCTCCCCTTTGCCGGGGACGCGGTTTGCAGAGCCGTGACGGGAAAAACCCAGCCGGCAAGGGTGGAAAGGCGGCGAGGGGGGAGAAAGGGCCTCCGGGCTGGGGAGGCGGGCAAAGGGCAAAGGAGACCTGGCTGCAAGACCGCCGGCCCCATGCATGGGCGAGGGCCAGGGCACGCGGTGCACGCCCAGACATCTTATGGAGTTGCGCCTCTTGCCGTGGTGCCCGGCTGGGGGCTTGTTGCGCTCGTGCAAAGCGGCCCGGGGGGCTCTGCCCAAGCCGCTCGCGGCCCCGGTGCCCCGGGGGGCTGCCGAGCGCAGAGAAGGGCGAAGGGAAAGGGTGCATGGGACTCTCCACCCCATCACACCCCCCTGACAGGCAGCTAACCCCCCTCACAGGCCCCCGCCGTGCCGAATGAGTCTGATCATCCCCATTGCAATCTCCTGGTCTTTCAAGAGCCCGGCTCCCATTTTAAGCAGGTGCGGTGGTGGCGGTCCCGGGGCCGGGGGGGCTTTGCTCGGCCTCTCCGAAGGCCCACGCTTCCCGAGCGCGATGCAGCGTCCTTCTTCTAGCTCGTGGCTTTGCAACAGCGTGCCCCGCACGGTTACATGCCCAGAGAGGGACAAAGGACGGGAGCAGGGAGAGGAGCCAGGAGGAGGGATGCTGCGCGGAGGCAGAGCCCTGCCCACAGGCCCTTCCAGAGGGCGAGAGCGGCAGAGGACGCAGCTCCTCCGCCGCAGCTGCGGTGGGGGTTGCAGAGGAGCCTGGTGCCAGACGAGTGGAGCGGTACCAAGAGACGCCCAGTCTGAGAGCCCGGGCAGCCCCGCAGCAGCCTGGGAGCAGGCAACGCCGGCCTGGCACGGCGAGGGAGGAGGCTGCTCGGGGGATTTGCACATGGAGTCGGACACAATCCCCCCTCGGGTGTGGCCGTGCTTTTCCCCTGAAATAAGGGACCGTGGAAATTAGACTGGTCCTCCTCCAACATGCTCCATCGGGCACCCAAACCATGGTCGTCCCTGCCCCTCTACAGACCCCCCTCGTCCCAGCCACCTCCACGGAGGGCCCGGGGGGGGAGTCAGGAGACACGGCGTGCTTGTGCTAAACCAGCGGTACCTCTCGCTGTAGGCCATCTAGTCTATGTGCAGCCTACACGCTGACGCCTGTGCAAGATGTCTCCTTGAGTACAGGCAGCGCTCTGCTTGAAGAGCTGATATTCCCCGAGCACGTTGAGGCCAGTCGTTAGCGGGAGGCCAGGCCTAAAGAGCAAACAGGTTCCGATGGTCCCTGGATGGCGGCTTCCGAATCACCGGCATTGTGGGCACGGGACCCGGTTTCAGTCCGCTTTAGAAAGGGACAGTTATGTTGCGGGTGCGGTTCCTGTGATCGCGCACACCAGCCGGGGAGCTGCACGCGCGAGAGAGGAGCTAGCGCTCGCTTGCAAGGGGCCTGATTGCACGCGCGTTCACAACCATGACATGGAAAAATTGAGCTCACAACCCTGTGCTTAGCTTGCTGGAAACAGGCCCTTAATCATACCTGTGCGCGCATGTGCCTCTCCCTAAATGCAGTAGTTGTGCTTTCTTAAGGAGGAGGCTACATCTCTTGAGAAACCTGACTGCTTCCCTTAGCTGTACGCTCATATAGATGTCGCTGGTGCCCTTGGTGCCAAGAAGGCTAACACCATCCTGGGCTGCATCGGCAGGAGCGGTGCCAGCGGATGGAGGGCAGCGATTCCTCCCTCTGTTCAGCACTGGGGAGGCCACATCTGGATCCTGTGTCCAGTTGTGTCCCCCCACTACAGAAAGGGTGTGGGCAAGTTGGAGAGAGTCCAGCGGAGAGCAACAAAAACAATTTGGGAGCTGGGGACAGGACTGGTGAGGAGAGGCGGAGGGAACTGGGCTGATTTAGTCTGCAGAAGAGAAGACCGAGGGGGATTGAATAGCAGCCTTCACCTCCCTGCAGGGGGGCTGCACAGAGGATGGAGCTGGGCTGGTCTCAGTGGGGGCAGATGGCAGAAGGAGCAATGGGCTCAAGCTGCAGCAAGGGACGTTGAGGTTGGATATTAGGAAAAATTTCTCACTAGGAGGGAGGGTGATGAAGCACTGGAACAGGTCACCCAGAGAGGTGGTGCAGTCTCCCTCCTTGGAGGTTTTTAAGACCCAGATAGACAAAGCCTTGGCTGGGATGGTCTTCTTGGGGATGGTCCCGCTTTGCACAGGGGGTTGACTCCTGAGGTCCCTTCCAACCCTCATTTTCTACATTTCTATGACTCCCCGCGTCTCCCGTCAGCACTCCTGGCTCTGGTGCCGCTCCAGGGACTGACACGAGCAGCTGCTGCGTGCTGGAGGATGCCTCCTCTTCTCTTGGCCCACCTTACCAGTGTGCGTAGACACCACGCTCGGCAGCCAGAGAAGAGGAGCGGTGCTCCCCACGCTTTGCGCTCTCCACTGGTCCGTCACGGCTGCCACGTGGCAGAAGGACACCCTCGTGTCCCTCGCACGCCGAGGGGCAGGGCGGCGGTGGCGTGTAAGGGAGCGTGCTTCAGAAAGGTCAGCGCAGGGTAGGAGGGTGATTCAGCCTTGTTCCTTCGGGGCCCTCATCCTGGCAGCACAGCTGAACCTTGCTCTGCTAATTGGTCTGAGCCCGGGGTGGGGGGCTAGCAAACTCCCTGGCCCCCCGGAGAGGCTGGCGCTGAGTGCAAGGCCAAGGTGCTCCCACTCCGATTCCCAGCCTAGTGAGATCACTCCAGATGATGACAACCGCATTTCTCAATTGGTTAAAATCCCACTCTGGACTCTTCCCTTGCTTTTGTTCTTGGCCCGGTTTCCCTGGCAGCCGGAGCAGCGCAGCAGCAGCAGCAGCAGCCGCCACTGCCCTCCCTCTGAGAGGAGCCTCCCTGGAGCCCTGTTTAATTCATCCCCCTCAGCCTGCGCGCCCGGGGTGGGAACACTGGGAACACTGTGCCGGCCCCCTCCCCAGCCACACTAGCCCGAGGCCCATCTCATCACCCCTGTCACCCCTCGCTGATACTAACTCAACTTGCCTGCACTGTTGTAGGGGGCAGATGGACTGTCGGAGCCCGAGGGCATCTCTCTGAAACGCGTTGCTGTGGTGGAAGATTTCTTTGACATCATATACTCAATGCATGTGGAGAACTCGTCGGAGCCAGGCAAAGCGCCCAAGCATGCCGGGCAGAAGAAAACCTACCGAGCGGTGAGGCTCCCTCCTCGTTCTCCCCAGACAGCCGGGCGCATCGGTGCAAAGGGGGAAGACCCCCCGGTGCGAGAGCCCGCACGAGCGGGGTGGGATTTGGGGAGGGGAGAGGGGCTGCCAGTGCGAGGATGCAGAAAGCTGTGCGTGTGCGTGTGCGGGGTGGGGGGTGTCGTAGGAAGGCACAGCTGCTGTGCTGCGGAGACAGGAAAAGAAAGTGGCAGCCGTGGTGTGGGTGCACGCTGGCTTGGGAGGGGACGGCCAGGCTGTGATGCACAAAGGCAACCGCGCACGACTGGCAAAGGAGCCTCCTCGCAGGCTTCAAGCCTTGCTGATGCGAGGAGATGTTCACCCCGTCCCCTGCTCGAAGCCACCTGCCTCCCTTCCTGCCTCGGCGGTACAGAAAAGCCTCATTTCTCCCAAGTTCCCCAAGGCAGAGAGCCACGACTAGGGGAGTCTGGGGGCCACGGGGTGGCATCCCCCTCGCAGCGCTGCCTTGCCGCGTGGGCTGCCCTGATTTCTATCTCGGGTCCCCCCGCTGCAGAGTGGAGGCCTGGCATGCACCGGGGCGCGGTGGATCTCATGAATCCCAGCACACGGGTGCAAAGAGCTGGCTCTCTCCCTGCCGAAGCCACCATAGCTAAACCAGGAATGAATGGAGCCTGATGCCTGCATCTTGGGGAAGTCGGATATTGCCCCTGCAAATATTCTGCATCTTGTTTCGTGCCCACGAGGCGCTGATTTCCCACCCCCCGCCCATCTCCGAGCAAGCTGCTGAGTATCAGACGCAGGCAGCAGCCTGCGTCTCCGCTGCGCGCGCTGCTCAGGGTCCCTGCTTGCAAGGGCTGCCCGGGTCCCTGCCTGGCAGCGCGATGATGCCGAGCTCGGGAGGCCGCAGCGGATGCTCATGCCCCCGCACCAGATCGCAGGCCCTGCAGGCTCTGCACGCTGCGTGAGCGCTCGAGGCGGAGCCCGGGCTCCTGGCAGGACCTGCGAGCTGCTGGAGCTCCTGCTGGGGAGCAAAGCGCCGTGCAGACATCTCGTGTCCTCCCAATGGCTCACGGGCCCGGGGGGTTGCGTGCATGCAGCTCCTGCCCCTGCCATGCAGCACGCAGCCGGCAGGCCCATCGTGCGCGCGGCCGCGCTCTGGCCGGCGGCGGGTGACCTCTGCACAATTAAGGAGGGCAGCTTCACCAGCACGGCCACAATGCAGAAGGTTCTGCTCATTTCCACAGCAGGCTGCTCTGACCCTCCCTAATTCCTTCAATCCAGCTCTCCGGAGGACTAATCTGCGCGCAGCGCGGCCTCCGGGGAGCAGCCTGTGTCGGTCTGTTTTCCCAGGCCTGCTCGCAGCAGTCAGAGAGCTCCACGCTCCACCCCTGAGGCTCCCTCCTGAGCTGAGATCATCACATTAGCAGCGCATATCCCCTCCTGACCTGGCAGGACTCAAGCTGACTGTCCTCCCCGGTGCCCCATCACGCTGCCCTGGAATACATTTGCAGCCTGGCTGGGAAGGTGAAATACTGCAGATTACACGCGGCGCCTGATCCGGGGGCCCCGGCGCACAAAGGGGCTGTGTCTGGATGGGCAGCTCCAGAAGATGCACAGCGTCCCTCGCCAGTCCTCTGCCTCTCCACCATCTGTAATCAGAGTCACTGGAGAGTTTGCCCTTGTCCGTGACCTCCAGAGAGAAGCAATCAGAAAGGGAATTTGGATGGGAGATAACTCATCAAGGAAGCTGCCTGCTCTGCAGAGCATCAAATCAGCTGAGAAATAACAACTGTATCACTAAAATTAGCCGGACATTTGCAGCAGACACCATGGTGCGGCTGGAGCGGGCGGGGGGC
>NW_005842450.1:581988-585914 GCF_000455745.1 Alligator sinensis
GCGCGAGCCGGCCTCACTCCTATCAGCCGGGCTCGGGCTGCCCTCCCGTAGGCTTCAGACCGACTCCTTTGCCCGCAGCAGGCTCCATGTGCCTGACTTGTAGTCCTTGCACGGGGAGCGCCTCGTTGTCCAACCTGACAAACGTTTCACGGGCGCCTGGGAAGGCCAGGGCCGAGCTGGGCGGTGGCTCGGTCCCCGGAGGCGTGGAGCTAGCCGGGGCGGTGTCCGCCCCACGGGGCTCTGCGTCCCCAGTTTGGAGCCGTGGGACAAGCTGTGCAACTTTCTGCCCGCTCGCTATAAGCATGCATGTAAAACCGAGGCTATGCTGCCACTTAGTGGAAGTGACTCTCTCTCTTCTCCATAACTTTTGCTTCCAGAAATCTGTTTTAACCCATTTCCAACCAAAACCCTTCCTCCTGCCCCCAAACATGAGTTTGTTCTTCTTTCCTTTTCTTCCCCTTCTTTTGAACAAGGCCCTCCCCACCTCCCCACTCAACAAGCCCCCAAAACTACAATGGGTGGGTTTTTAAGTGTTTTTGATTTTTCCTAGCAAAACAAAATGGGAGGAGGGCTTTCCCCGATCAGAACAGGCTCTGGGAGTCCAGGGTCTCTTCCTGGCTCTGCAACTCATTTGCTAGGACGAGCCTCCTGGTCCGAACCGTGAGATGATGGGAACAAGCTGCCCGAGGGGGTGATGCTTGCCAGTCAAGACAGGATGCCTTCAGCCACACACCAGTTGTTAGGCTCAGCACAGAGGTGAAGTGCTTTGGGCTGCCATGTCCAGGTTGCTAAAGTAAGGAGATGGATGCTTAACTTCAAGGTCCCAGGTTGGAACAACTCGGCCTTGGTTTTTCTGTGCCTTCATCTACAAAACAGGCGACACATTTGGCTCATCGCAGCAAGCTGCAGGAGACTCAGTAGATGAATCTTTGTAAAAGTGCTTGCAGCTCCCCAGATAAAATGTGTTTTAGACGTGCAAAATGTTGTGAACGCTAACTGGTTTGCATTGGGGGAAGACGGAGCTGCCCCTAACGAGATGAACGGCTCTTTCAAGTCGCTGGTGTAAAGGAAACAACAACCGGGGAAATTGGGCAGGAAATGGAGAGACTTCACTGTGCTTTCACAACTCACAGTTTCGTCTTTCCTAGCGAGAGGGGATGGTCCTGGGGTACTGACTGGGAAGGATGTCCAGAGGTCTTAACCCCTTCATCGGGGGTTGCCGTGGGCCTCATCCTTAGCACGTCCAGTGCGGTGCTCAGCTCCCCCCCTTGCAGAGAAGGGCCTGGTGCACTCGGTGGGACGGGGCGCCGAGGGCTCGGTGCGTTTTGCTCTGAATCAATACCGCTCCTCCTTTGCTGCGCCAGGTGAGGTGGGCCGGGGCCGGTGATTCCCCCCGGCCCTTGCCCGGGGCTGTGTTTTAAGCCGTCTCCCTTCCCCAGGACACACAGACGTCTCATTGTTTTCCCAGATCGCGGAGACCTATGCTTTCCTTCCAAGAGAAGCTGTGACCAGGTTTCTGATGAGTTGCACGGAGTGCCAGAAGAGGATGCATTTCAACTCCAACGGACTGGAGCCCAAAGGTAAAGGCACGTGGGTTCTGCTGGGATGGTCGCCTCCAAGCGTTTCACCTTGCAGTGCTGTCCTTGCCCAGGTATTAAGATACTGTGCAGGTGGCGGTGATACTGCTTTACCGCACAGCTTCCCTAACCCAATAATAATCATGATAGGGTAAAAGTGGAAGAACTGAGCCAATCTCATCGTCTTCCCTGTTCAGGCTGTTTGCTTTCGCAGACAATGAGAACAGACTACTCCGTTTCCTTTAGCGTCTGGTTGGCCGGTTTCAGCTTTTCTTGCACCAGACATCAAGTGGAAAAGTTTGGGGTGGAAAGGTTGCAGATATTTCTGTTGACTTTAGACTTTATAAAACCTTTCCGCCTACAACACTCACATTTCTGAACAAGTGTGACCTCAAATTTCCTCTTTAAACTATTATCATATTATGAAAGGCATTGAGTAAGTTTGACTAGTGGAGGTTTCTGATAATGAAGTCATTCTCACTAATTAACAGAGGCCATGATCCTGTTCTGGGTAGCAGAGGGTGCCTAGCTAATCCTAGCTACACTCTTATTTATGCATGCACCAAATTATCGCTGCCGCCGTGGGATTTAGTTCGTTATGCGTTCTTTGTAAACCGAACCTTTCCGCAGTTCTTGAAGTGTAAAGACAAAAGCAACGCTTAACCGTGGGCCAAATTTTCTGCTGGTATACATGGGAAAAACTCCGGCCAAGTCGATTCTTGTATTTGTTGTAACGAGCTGCACATTTATTTTCTGTTACCAAGCGCAGAATGGAAAACGCGCTGGGAGGTTTCCCGTCACAAAAGCACGGAAATAATAAGCACCACACAGAGGATTAAATCATTTCTAGTAACTTAAGGCAAACTGACCCTTTGGTAGCTCTTGTCCAGCAGAGAAGGAGAATGAAAGGAGCCGAGTGCCAGGGTATTTCTGCTACTTAGTGCCAGCTCCTGAGTGCTAACGGCTGGGAGCAGACTTGTGGTCAACCCCAGAGTTTCCATTGAACCGGCGTCCCTGTGCCACTGTCCACAGCTAGCTGCTGAAACACTGGGTCTGCTTCCTAGAAATTGGGCCGGAATAATCATGCGGGATGTTAATTAGCTGGGGTATCATTAGCGCAGTGGCACCTTCCCCAGCTGCAGATGCAGGGCCCCTTCCTTCCTTCGCTTAGGCCCATGGAAATGCTGGGCTTTGGCATCAGCAAGAACAAGACCGCCCCTGGGCTGATTGCAGGGTATCTGTCACGAGCAATGTTATTCCTATGGTGGATAAAATTGTGAACCGATGCAGAGCGGGGAGGGAAGTAGGACCAGGGAGGGACCGGTGGAGTTTGCATCTTGTGGCTCGACTCCAAACACAGCACTTAAATAACGTCTAGCACTCACATCTCTCAGCTGAGATGGCCATGACCCTTCCCACAAACACTATAATGGAAAGGGATGTGACCACTTTTGAGACTGCTTTACCATCCCCAGTCTCCCAAGACAGCGATGCTCCCCAGAGACACTGCAGTGGCCTAGGCTCAGATACCAGACACAAAGCACAAGGTGCTGAGCACCCTCCCATCGCTGGACCCCTGCTAGGAAAATCACCATCGGGAAGGCAAGGGCGAGGCCGTCTGCCCCGATTCAAGTGCAGCAGGGACCTTTTCCATAAGGCTTTCCCCCAAGATCAGCGCTCCCGGGAATAAACCACGCAGACGCACACGGTCCGTCACACGCAGTCTTGCTCCTCGGCCGGGGCAGGAGGAAACCAGCACCGCCTGTTCGGTGCGCTCTGGTTTTGTGCAGGGCACAGATAGAGGATGCTTTGAAGCCCGTGAAAGATAGATGGATTAGATTAGATTAAATTGACTGTTATCAAGGACTAATTTCACTAACATTAGGGATACAGGAATTTGTCTGGGGGCTGTAGAAGGATTACACACATAAAATGCAACTCCCACTAAGGTAAAACAAAAAAAAAATCTGAGCCATTCCTGCCAGTGCCCACCTCCCCCATTCATTAAGAAAATCTCACCTCACTGCAATCCCAACCAGAAAAAAACCCTAATTAAATGTGTCTTATGTGCTGAACCCTGCAGGGCACCATACGATGCATGAAAACAAACTCTCTTGCTTGTGAGAAACTTGAAACAACCACCTTGTGATTTACATTGGTGTAAATCAGGAGTAAGGGCATCGGAGGAGTTGTCCAGGTGTGGAGCTGGGAACAGAACTATTTTGTCTGGGACACCTTGACCTAGTATAATATAATACATGACTATGTAGGCGTGTAGGTATGTGTGTGTATAGATATATAGAGAGATATATATATACATACCGGCTTATATATACTGGACTATATTGG
>NW_005842450.1:585924-593129 GCF_000455745.1 Alligator sinensis
TTCCACTCTCGATAGCAATGCCATGATAATATTTAATGACGACAGATTAACCCCCTTCAGCAGCCTCCTATGACTGTGCAGCAGGTGGGATTATTCCTGTAGAGTCCCACCGGCCTTTTCCTACCACCTTTTATTGCTAGAGCCTTCGGCTTGGAAAACAGCATCTACGCTTCTGGGGTCAGAGTCGGCTCTCGGCTGCCCTGCAGTAAATTCAGAATAAGTTCAGGCGAGTGAGCGGCACGACAGCAGGTTTACACCGGGGTGCTGCAGGCAGGGTTCATTTGCTCCCGCTGCTCCTTCCCCATTTGATGAGCTCATCCTCCGCGCGTGGAGCTTCATTAATTACGACGGCACCAAACCGCCATCTGAGAGGCGGACGCCCGACTCGAGCGAGGGGCAAGCTGCACGGGAGGCTCCGCAACGGCAGAATAGCAAGGAACTCACCGCCCTGCCCAGTGCAGACTCGCTCTCCCCCTTCCCCAGCTCCAGGAGCAGCGGTGTTATGGGGAGACCGCTCCACGTCCCTTCCACTCCCCGCTTCCAGGTCCGCGAGGTTCGGCTCTCTGGCTAGCAGCCCGGGTCCTTGGACAAGCAGCTCCCTCCCTTCCTCTCGTCAGCAGGAGGGCCGGCGCAGCCCCGTGCACACAGATCACTTAGGGAAGCCCCAGAAACCGGCTCCGAGGAGGGGCTGCTGCTTCACCCTCCCCTGCTCCTGACAGCCTGGACGCGCTCCACTCTCGGTCCTTATTAAGCTATCTGAATAGATAAAGTCGCGGAGGCTCGGCTAGGTTTTTATTCCAGAAAAATGAGGGCAGGAAGTGTCATAATGAAGAAACACTGTCATCTTTACACAGTGACTTTGGATGAGGTAGACACTGATTATTGTTTTAATGGAGAGACGGTAGAAAGCCAAGGAAAGCAAGGGACCGGGCAAGGCCTCGCAGCAGCGTGGTCCTAGACGGTGGGGAAGGAAAAGACCCTTTGCCGCCTGCTTCATCTCCCTTTCTCTGCAGGTTTGTCCCTTGACATCCATTTTTAGTGACTCGTCCAGACTAATTGTGAGCGTCTGGGATGGGGCTCGTTCCGCGTCCCCGGGGAGGCTCCACCAGTCTAACAGCTCTTGCTGTCAGGCTGCTCCTCCGCACAGTCATCCGCAGCGCCCCCCTTCCCTCTTTTCACCTACTGCTCTATTGGCCCCATGGTTGTAGAGCTCAGCGCCTGCAAGAAGGCCGCGTCCTCTGGCCATTGTGCACCGCAGCCTCTTCTGCGTCTCTGGGGACCAGAGTCGGGGAGGAGCAGGAGCAGACCCGCTAAGCGCTGCTCTCTGCAGAACCGAGGCAGGGGCTGCCGTAGGCGAAGGGCTTCGGGGGAAAGCCTCTCCTCTTCATAGCTCCTGCAGAGCCACCCTCCCTCGTGTCGAAGCCCGGGGGAGAGGTGGACACGGCCTGAGTCTAGCAACAGTCTCGTCGCTCCGTGCACGAGCCCCCTTTTACTAGCGCTGGGCGTAGCGATTGCAGCGACTCGGGGAGCACGAGCGGCCCACCCAGACACGATGCTCAGCTCTTCCCTGGTACGGTGGAAAGCTGCTCTAGGAGGGCCTGGGGATGGCTACGGCCACTGGCCGCCCTTGCACCTCTCTGTCAGGGAGCTCCTGCCCTTGCTTTGTTAGAGGCCGCCTGCCTTAAACATGTTACTACCATTACCCCCACCAGTAGATTATCGCAATGCTTTGTTGGCTCCCTTTTCTATCCCCGCTGTGGCCAGGACCAGGCTGCGGGAGGCACACGGTGCATTTTAACTACAGCCTAGACTATCCGGCAGCATATAACTCTCTCCCCAGCCTGTCCCCGTTGGCCTCTGCACCATAATGGGATTGAGTTTAATGCTTCGCTTCTGAGTTTACAAGACTCCTAATGGCTTTGCACCTTCATATTTGACTGAGCTAATCACTCTGTAGAGCTCTGACCATCCCCTTCAGTCCACAGACGCAGGATTACTGCAGATGCCCAGGCATGAATTAGAAGAGCCTGGAGAACGAGCATGCAGCGACTGAGGCTTTTGTTGCAAAGAGCTCCCGAACAGCTTGTGCCCATTGCAGCGCGTGCGCTTGGGTCACAGCCTTTCCGAGCCAGGCGTGCCGGGTCTGGCCTCCTTTCACAAGTGCTGCTGACCCCTGCGGCTCCCACAGGCTCCTTTGGACGTGCAGGTGGTCAGCGCTTCTGAGAGTCAGAGTGTTGTGTTTTGGCTGGATGGTTTCGTTAGGACGCCTGTAAAACAGCGTCATGAGCAGCGCCCTGGCACACCAACTTTCTGGTGGGGCTTTTGGGCACGGACAGCCTCGTGGAGCCCGTGATCCCAGACCACGCAAGTCACACGGTTAAGCCCCAGGGAGGAATCGAAAATCTTCCCTTCTCGAGTCCCTCTTCAGCTCCCAGGACCACTGCTCGCCAGTGGGCTAACCCGAGCCCTACCCCAGCACCCCCCTTTCCTAATGCACCGGGGGAGGCAGGAGATCCATGCCTTGCATTCGTTTACCACCTTGCAAATCCCTGGGCTCAGGGCAGGGCAGCTGCACTCCCGCTAGCCAGCACACCCTGCCAGTACACTGCAACACTCCTCGTGACTAAACACGTTATGTGTGACTATGAAATCAATGCGAGAATAAATCATGCCAGCTGCCTGCCCTGGCCAAGTAGAGCCGGGAGAGAAAGGGCTAGAAAATAAGGTTTAGAGGTAAGGTGTAGAAAACCATTAAGATTTATTTTTTGTTTAACTGGGGCTCTTCCTACCTGGCTGGAGATATCATCTGCTTCAGCAGTCACTAATGCCCAGTGGGGCTGTCCCACGAGATGGACATACTTACCTTACTATGGACCCTCTCAAAAGGGGTGAGGCAGTCCTCAGGCTGCCACCGTCGTCTAGTAGCTGCCTTTGCACAGAGGTGATGGGTTAAATATCTCTGGTAAGAGTAGATGGGTCCTTCTTTGCTACGTCCTGGCCGAGTGACCAAACATTACACATCACAGGTGCCCCTTCCCACAGGGGAGCGCGACAGTCCCTTTGCAGGGAAGAGGCCAGATGCCTGCTCTGGCATTGCATTGGGGGGGTGCTGTATTGTCCACGTGGCGCTTAGCACGCTGCATCCCAGCGCTGACTGGGGACTCCGGATGCTCCTGCCGGACAGGTGTTTAACGCAGGACGATAATGCACGGACAGGGCTGCACACCAGCAACATCCCCCCATCTAAACAGGATATCTCGTCTGTTCTTTGCTTCAGAAAGCGAGCCGCCCTCCTCTTTGGTCTCGGGAATCATTGACTACAACATGCCGCTCACCTCCACGTACTTGAAGCAGATGAAGCTGCGGGTCATGAATTCACAAGAGCAGGTGAGTTGCTCTCCTGTCCCTCAACAGCTGTAGTGGTTGGGCAGAGCTGCAGGGCAAGGGGGCGGAGGGGGGCTGATGCCTGGCATCTCCGGGTAGCGATGGCCAGATTTTCAAAGGACGCTTTCCTACACGTCTAGACACGGGCAGGACAGGATCTGCGCAAGTGCGGTGCATGTCGCCGTGTGCAGGATGGGAGGGGACAGCATTTTACCTTTGAAAATCTGACTTTGGAAATGCATGTGGGACTTCTGCAGAAGGGACTCAGAGGAGAATAGGAGCGCATCCACTGCCATTATTGTTTGTGAGAGTCTGCATGTGCTTTAGGCAGATGGTCGTTTTAAGTGTAATTATTGTGAAGATGTACACGGTGGAGAGGGATGTATGGCTCTGCAATCTTGCAAACTGCCTGAGGGCTTGAGCAAGTGGGGAGTCGACCCCAGGCTTTGCTTCTCTTGCTCAGGTGTTCTTTGCTCTTGAGCTGTTTGGCCTCTTGCTGGAGGTCAGCTCCAGTTGCTTCCTTCTTGAATCAAGCTGGGAGAAGGCTCAGCTGTTTGGTGACAATATTACGCCTCTGGATTTTGATCCGGGAATGGAGGGGAAAGATTCCCACATGATTATACCCAGGCCACAGAATTTCCCAAGGTTCTGCAGCTGTAGGATTTGCTACGGAAACCTCAGCGCACCATGGAAACGGACTATAAAAAGAAAAATACACTTTACTTGCTCCCCACAAAGCTGCAACGCGGCACTTTAGAAACCCAGTGTCAGTCCAGCAAACACCGAGAGCCGAGACGGATTGCTGTACCCTATTCTAGCCCCCCTGCTCGTGCACCATGCCCTTCTACCTCCCCTGACTTATGCACAATGCCCTTCTACCCCCATTCATACATGATGCCCTTTCTACCCCCCCCACTCATACATGATGCCCTTCTACCTCCCCCGACTTATGCACAATGCCCTTCTACCCCCATTCATACATGATGCCCTTTCTACCCCCCCCACTCATACATGATGCCCTTTCTACCCGCCCCTGCTCATGATGCCCTTCCACCCCTCTGCTTATACATGATGCCCTTTCTACCCCCCCTTGCTCATACATGATGCCCTTCCACCCCTCTGCTTATACATGATGCCCTTTCTACCCCCCCTTGCTCATACATGATGCCCTTCCACCCCTCTGCTTATACATGATGCCCTTTCTACCCCCCCTTGCTCATACATGATGCCCTTCCACCCCTCTGCTTATACATGATGCCCTTTCTACCCCCCCTTGCTCATACATGATGCCCTTCCACCCCTCTGCTTATACATGATGCCCTTTCTACCCCCCCTTGCTCATACATGATGCCCTTCCACCCCTCTGCTCATACATGATGCCCTTTCTAGCCCCTGCTCGTACATGATGCCCAGCAGCAGGATCAGGTGCACACATGCTTTGGGGGTAGGAGGCATCATGAACTGTTGGTCTGAGTTGTGAAGTTGCTCCACATGGACAGTTGTGATCTGATGATGGCCTAAGCGATGCGGGTTGGAGAATGCCGTGCAGAGGGGTAAAGTAAAGGGCCAAGCCTTGCTTTTCGTGCAGGGAAGGCAGAGACAGATGAGGAACTTTTTCGTTGCTTTTAGTAAACGACCTTTCCCTGGGAGGCTGCGTGATGTCTTCATGGCTGGACATTTGCATAGTTTTTCCCTTTTGCCTGTTCTGGACGCTGAGCCGCGTTTAAAAGCTTGTCTCCAGAGCGGATCTAGATTGGGGCGTGCAACGGGGCAGCTCCCTGTCTCCCTGAGCCTAGAATCCATTTTCTCAGATATCAGGAGAAAATCAGATTGTAAAATGGATCCATTCAGGGGAGCAGATGGCTGGAGGGACTGGTAACGCAACAGTGCTGGAAACCGCTTCATAGCCATCCTTGGTCAAGAGGAACAAGCCCTCGCTGGCTGTTTGTCAGCTTATCTGTAACGAGTGGGGTGGGTCTCGGTCCAAATTGCAGCAGGCAGATGTTTGCCTCAACGAGCCGGCCACCATAATTGGCACCAGCTGGTGTTTGCTCCGGTGAGGCTGGGGACCGAGGGAGCCAGGAGGACTGAGCAGTTTTTGTGCCGTCCCTGCTCCGTGGGCAAAGAGAAGCTTTTGTTCTCTTCAGCAGAAACAAATCCGGTTTGGGGAGGAGAAAGGAGGCCAGCAGGAACAAGTTGGCTGCTGCTGGGTGAGATCAATACATTGACCTTTCCCTGCGTCACCAGCTCAGGTGCAGAAGGTGCTGAGAGACACTCGCTAAAGGGCAAGAAAATAAATGAGCATGCTGATACCAAGGAAGGCTCTTGGATGCCATCTTCCATTGCCCTAACTCCAGGGCTCAGGCTTGCCATCAGGGTACCATGGTGCCGTAAGGAAGCTATTAAAAGGATTGCTTTGGTAGACAGAAAAAGCCCTAGACTCACATTGGAGGGAGGTTAGTCTGGACAGCCTTGAGAGCATAGGCAGGTAGAAAAGAGTCTGACAAAGTTACTAGGTCATAGTTAGGAAAATCCAAGTTGCAACCCTTCCCCCCACCAAAACCCAACCAAAACCCAACAGCAGCAGCAGCACAGGTGTAACAAAGAGAGCATTGCATCGCCTCCTGGGCACTTCTACGTCTGAAGAGCCTCCCGCACCTCGCAGACAAACATTAATGCCTACATGTGTTACGATGGTGGTGTGTTACCCCTCTTCCCTTGATGGGCGAAGCGGCGCGTGGAGAAGCCGAGAGCCTGATTTCCAGAACTGCGGAGTGCCTCTGCCTCCATTCGCAGGGCACGCTGCCCTTTGCTATTGCCAGGCTGATCCTAAGTGGAAAACACTTGGATAGTCCAGCACTGGGCAGCATTACAAACCCCCAAGACTGGGAGCTGATGTCTGCAGGGGCTGTCAATGCTCGGCCGAGATCACTTATGAAGTCAGTGAGAGCCCAGGAGCTTGACTCCCAGTCCCCTTGCTAAGAAAGCTACCCCGAGTGCTTCCTTTACCAGTAGAAACACAGGTCCGCATGATTGCACCGGGGTCCCTACCAGCAAGGAGTCCTCAGCAGGCCCATTTGCAATCATGGAAAATGTACAGGAGCCTTTTTAAAGGAGACGCCAGGTCAGAGTCTGGCCTCGTTTGCACTTATGCAATCCCGCTGAAGCCAGGCCAGGCATTAGTCCAGTGTAAATAAGATGTGCTATACTTGGAATGCGCTACAGCCTACCCATCTGAATGTTTGGGGCTAAGATGACCTGGATGTTACTCTGCTTTAGCTGCGGTGCATCTGGCCAGGCTGGATCAAGAGCAGGTATTAAAGGAAGCAAAGAGGAAGTCAGGTGTCGATGCAATGCAGCATCCCCTTTCACCTGACCTCATTCCGGTGGCAGAGAGACGGAGGAGAGAGTGGGGGGCGGGGGGTGCTTGGACCTGATGAAGCAGACACTGCATCTTAGTTTTCCATAAAGCTGCATATTGTTTCATCTTTTCCGGACATGGGGTCAGGCAGACGCCGATAGAAGAGGATCATTTTGCTCAGGAGGAAGAGAATGGAAAAAGTGTCAGAGGGGTAACTTGTTAAAATGGATTCGCCTCTCTGGTTCACTCTTGCCTAGGATTGAACCAAATATTTGTATCGGATGCTTTGGTATTCATAGCCAGTCCACACCATTTTTTGGTGTCTGCAGGTTGTGATCCTGCAGCTGCCCATTTATTTCTACCTGACGCTGGGCTGGCTAATTTAAGACGTTTCTGTGGCTTAAAACGTCACATTTCATGTCTACGAGAAGTCATGGTGAGTCACGTGCACTTAGCAGAC
>NW_005842450.1:593139-598113 GCF_000455745.1 Alligator sinensis
CCAAAGGGATGCTCTTTATTTCACTGGTTTGAAAGGCATTTCTTGCAACGGCTTGGAGGGTTTGATCAGGCTGTACTGATTCAGGGCCCAATGTTTCGCAGTGCTGAGCATCTGCAACTCCAGATTTTGCTCCCGTGTGTTTTGCGTACACAGAGAAAGCTCCACGGGGCGCGCGGCTATTCTGAGACTCTGCGCTGGGTGCAGCATATGATGTTATTCTTTGTCTATAGATGGTCTACCGCGCGGTCCCCACAACACAGCTCTTTCTAAACAGATGGGCTCTAGCAGGCAGGGTGCTCTGTGTCCCCAACATTTATTGCAAGGCATTGAGCCCTTGCAAGATTGGGCACTCAATGCTTTCACAGCTCAGAGGAAGGGCTCACACTTTACTGAGTTCACTCTGGTCCCTCTTGGGTCTTTGGTCTGGGGGGGGGAAAAAAAACCTGATCTCACACCGATGGCCTTGGTCACACTCTTGCCGCTCAGTCTGCAAGTTGGCTGTTTCTTTTTCTTTTTGCTTCACCAAATTCACATCGACTTGGAAAGCAGATGCAGTGTCTGCTGTCCTGAGCTGCTCCCTAGCTGAGTTACGTATCATCAGCTCTACCTTCCCTGGTGTGTGTCGCCTGGGTTAAAGCTGCGCTCTCCACGACGTTATATTTTATCCCCCCACAACAGTTTATCAGGGATATCATCCTGTAAACTATTCCTCTTTTCGCTGACTTTTCTTGGATATGCGAGTGTGCGGCTCCCTAAGCCTTTCCAAGCTGCAGCAGTCGAGGGAAGGCATCATTCAGTGTCAGGAGAATTTGTCTTTCAGTCCGTTGCTGACACTCGAGCACGGTTCTTGTGAGCACAACAGCAACGATCAGAGCCGCTTGTCCAGATCCCCGCGGGAAGGAAACTTTGCAGAGTCCCAAAGGCGATGGTGCCATCCCCCTGAAGCACGAAGGAACTTTCTGTCTTACTCAAGACATCCAGATCCCAAACAGTTGTGGCCATACCCGAGACTGCCGGCAGGCCCTGTACTTGATGAAGGAAAACTAAATGCAAGCAGAAGGCTGTTCAAGTTCCTATTATAACACTTTGCATTCTCTGAATCCAAACCTATTCAGTGCAGGTGCTGCTAAGAGAAGAGCCCCCCAAAACGACTAAAAGACTGGAACCCCGGTGGAAGAAAGACCCCGGGAGCTCCATCTGTTCATCTTTGCGAAGCGAAGGTGAAGAGGTGGCTTGAGCACAGTCGGAGAGCCTCCGTGGGGAGCAGCAATCTGATCGGAGATCTCCGGCCCCATAGACAGAGGAGTAACCAGCTCCAAAGGCCGGAAGCTGAAGCTAGCCCGTTTCAAACAGGAAATATGGCAGCAACTTTTAACAATGAGGGCAATCAACCACTGTTTTCCCTGAACGGATCTGCTCTACGTAAAACAGGAATGAAGTTTAGGAAGCCCTAAGGCCTGTTTTATCTAGAAGATGAGAGCATGGCGGTTCTTCTGGCCTTCTAATCCTTCAGGATGTGGAGGAAGAGGTCACCCGAACACCAGACCGTACTGGTGGAGTGGCTATCGAGGGATGCACCCGCAACCGGCCAGGAGTGCTCAGGTCTTGGCAGCCCCTTGCAGAAACACACCTCCGCTGTCCCGCGGCCGAGCTTTGTCTGCACATTACAGCTCTCCCTAGCTGACACGCCGGCCGTCTCTGCAGGGATCCTCCGGCTGGTCTCTTGTTAATGGTCTTTGGAGGACCCAGGAACAACAGAGCTGCGAACCGTTTCCGAAACTTCGTTGGCTAATCGGACTCAGTCGGATGCTTTACGGGAATTTCCTCTTGGGCCGATGCGGTGACTAGGGCGACACAGACGGGTGATGGCCTCAGGAGACGGCTTCGTAGCAGCTTCAGCTTCAAGGGGCCGGTGACCAGCAGACAAACTTGCTGTTGGGCACGTGGGAGGTGCCCGGGGGAACCCTTCCAGCTGCCTCTAGTTTCGGGGTCTGGCCTTCCAGCGAGGACCCAGGCGGCCCTTCGCAGCTCTCCCCACTATCTACCCCAGAGCTGCCTAGAAGAGAACTGGAAAGGTGACCTGCCCTTGCCCCTCGCAGTTGTGTGCAATAAATAATAATAATGGTGGCCGCCAATCCCCGCACCGAGCTTCTCCTCTTCCCCGTCCCCACGTTGTTCGCCTTTTTCTGTCATACCCTAGAAATATCAGGTTGGCTCTTTTTTCTGGAGGGTTTTGGCAGGATTTGGAGAAGATGGGACGAGAAACAAGCGCTGCTCTCCCCCGTTCCCCGACTGAGGCAGAGGGGACGCGAAGCTGTAGCTCCCAAGACTGCAGAAGCCCTCCACGAAACAAGAGGAAGCCGGACAGTTTTCTAATACGGAAACAAGCAGCCGCGGCAGCCGCGCTTTGAGCCTGCCTTTATACATCACAAGCGCAAGTTTAAAAATCATGATGCCTTGCTTTCTAGCTCCGTTTTAAAGCGAGGTCACCTTATTGCCATGCGATTTACTAACATTTGGTGGGACTAATAGAAATAAATTACATAACTGACTTGTATTCTCCTTGGTTTCTGCCAAGAACAATTAATTGTGTCCAGCAACATCGAGAAGAACTTATTTCACTCGGGGTAACAGATCTACGTAACTAATAAATGAATGTATGCCAAGACAGCCTTTTAACTTCATTATCTAGGAAAAATTGTGTGTGCAGTGTCTATAATTTACTAGTGCTGCTAGACTCACCAGTGTAAGAACAGCAGCACGGCCAAAAGAAGTGCACACAGCCTGGAAGAGTTAGAGAGATGCTTCATCTCTGCTTAGGGACCCAGGAGACAGTAAGGTCAGGATCTTCTACCTGGTCCTTCATAAATGAAGAGGAGAGGCCTCTGCAGAGTGCACAACGCTTGCAAGCAGCACCCCACCGACTCGTCAGAGGGCGGCGGGGCCAAGTCTGTTCTCACCCCAGAGAAAGTCTGCAATGCCTCCTTTATAGCAAACACACCTCCCTGGCATAATGGACAGCGAAATTACAACCTGTGCTATGTCGTCTGCAACATGCAGAGATTCTTGTCTCACCGCAGCCGGTCCATGCAGGTGTGAGAGGAGACTCGAGGCCCTGACAGTCTGCGCAGCGTGCAGAAATCGCTTGAATTTCTGGATACCCACAGGGGCATGCGGATGTCTTCTGAAACCTTGACCCCTCCGACTCGAGAGCAGCAAGAAAATATTGTGGGTTTGTCCCAGGTTCCCCTTCCACCTTGTCTCCCATGGATGGATGGGAGCAGTTTTAAAATGATTAGCTAGTCCAGCTTTCCAGGCAGGCTTTCCCACCCGGTTTTATTCCAGCTCAGTCCTGGATGCATTTTTCCCGTGCTCATCCTACGTCGTTTGACGCAACTTCCACCGAGGAGGCCTCCTGCGTTGCACCACGGTGGAAGACTCTCAAGTCCTCAGAAAGAGCAGGACTCTGCGGTGAGATGCCAGCCGGCCTCCCTCCGATCTGGAGACGCTGCTGTCACCTCGGCAGATCCAATCCCGACTGGGTCTCGGGCTCCAAAAGACGCTGAAGCCTTTCCAAAGGTTGCTGCGGTGAGTGATGACACGAGGTCGTGGAATCAGCAAATGGCAGGAGCTGCTGCCGGATCTGAAATAGCAGGAGCGTGCTCCTGGTTGCTATGGCTTTGCTATGCTAACGGGCGCTATTTTAAGCGATGGAGAGGGGCCTCGGCCTGCGTTCCTTACACATCCCAAGCTCCCGGGGACTACACTGGGTGTCGGGGCTGGGCGAGGAGCGCGGCGTGACTGGTGACACCAGAACACGTTTTCACGAGCCCCCGAGGCCTGATCCTGGAGGGGACAAGCACTTCCCGATCCCACGGCAGTCAGCGAGAGCTGAGGACGCCCCTCCGACGGGGTGGGAAGGATCGCTGCGACCAGCGAGGTTTGCATGCAGCATTAAGTCCATCCTGGGAGAGGCTCGGGGGTGTTGGGCCAGCTGATGCACTGAGACGAGCAGAGACGGAGCAAGGCAGGCGGCAGAGGCAGGGATTGGGAAAGGAGGGCACCAGCTGTTAAACTGCCCGCCCCGGGCGCAGAGCAGACGCTAGGAGCAGGGGAAGAGTCTAGCTGGCAAAAACCCTGCGGCAGGTTTCTACCATCCCGGGCAGCCCTGGCAGCGCTGCCAGGCCAGGATCGCTCCTCCGCTGCCTGCTAGGGTCCATCTGCAAGGCCTGTGGTTCAAAGCCGACCTCCCTCGCCAGTGAGGGGCATCTAGGTGGTCCCAGCTCTTTGGGCAGCTCCCCAAAGCAACTCAGCCTGCCAGCACTGGCAGCTGCAGCTGAGGATTAAGGGTGCACCGACTTAGCCGGCGAGGGACCTGGAGCTGGGACAACAAAGGGAGTTATATTTGGCAAAGCTGGCTGGGGAGACAGGCCCAGCATCTGCCTACGCGCCGCATGGCTCCTCCCCGGACCTTTATTCCCTCACCGTGACAAGCAGGGCATGGACTCTCTCTCTGGAGGGGGGAAAGCCTCCCTATCCTAACAGATAGATGCGTGCCAGAGGAGCACAGCCCCCTTTGCTTTGTAGACTAGAGGCAGGTAGATAGTGCTTCCCGAAATAAGAGAGCGGTTGCGCGGCGGAGCGGGGTGTCGGGGTGCCGGTAAACACCGTGTGAAAGAGCAGAAAGGGAGTGTTAAGTTGCTGTGTCAACAGGCAGTGGAATCAGGAAAAGGTGCGTGCCACTGCAGATTAGCTCTTCCAGCGCCACCGAGGACTGGCTCGCAGGTGTGCCCTTTCACTGAAATAATAAAAGCCGTGAATTAAAATGAGGCAAGGATTTCAGGGCAGCAGCGTGCGTCGGCAGTCCTGTTCTGGAGCAAAAGTAGCTGAAGCTGGCTCCGTTCAAGTCAGGAAGTGGCTGCAGGCAGACCGGCACTGAAAGAACTGAACTGGTTTTAGGCAAACCTGTTTACA
>NW_005842450.1:598144-602941 GCF_000455745.1 Alligator sinensis
AATATCGCCTGGAAATCTTCACCTTCGTAAACATGTTGCAGTGCGTGGTATTTAGAGATAAAATACTTCTCAATTTAAGAATGGCATTCGTTTATTGTACAGTTCCCCCTCCCCCCCTGCAATTCTTCTGAATTATTCTGTGTAAACCACTCGAGGTAAGTTCCTTGTCACGGATTTGCTCGCCAGCCGGGCCTTGGTATTTTTGGCAAAGCTTTGCTAGTGCAATGCTCGGGCTTGTATGTTTGCAATTTTCAGTGCATTTCCGTTAGAAACGTACAGTGCAAAGGGCCGGCGCTTTTGAAGAGTTGGCTTCTGTTGGTGAGAAGTGTCTGGCTGTGTTTGCAGAATATAATTTCTTCAATTTTCTCTCTGGTTTGTTCCCGTCTCCTATTTTGGGGTCTGAACGTCATTCTGCATTGTCTGATTCTGTAAGTGCATTTCTTCTCCTCATACTCTCAGAGCTTAAGTTTAATCTGCAAAGCGGGATACGTCGGGGCGTTTTGTACCGCTTCTGATTGGCACTGTACACGCCCTGGCCGGACGGTCGCGTGCCTCGCTCGAACTCACGTAACTTTGTGGATCCGGGTAAATTATACCGGGGCAGGAAGAGAGAGACTTCTGGCCGTCCTGGGGTATCTCACATGGTAGGCAGCTATTACTGCACGTTGGCAAACGCGTTGCGTGAAATGGATGTGGAGAGATGGAAGTTAGATCAGTATAATCTGCACTGGTAGCATTTTAGTGCCGGTTCTTTTGTGGGCAATACTCCATCACAAGAGGCCAGGTTACACGGGCTTAGGGCTTTATCTGGCTGTTGCTTTTTTTTTAAATACACCTTTGCAACACCCGTTACACCAGCGTAAACTTCCATCTGTCCAGGCCCAAAGACTGAGCGTGCTTGCGCTCTCCAGTCAGCCCGTTCAGCTTACCCGCACCTGTCATCTGTAACCATCTGAGCGTTTTATAGGGATCTCCAGTTTGGGCGACCTATACCGGAGGTCTTACTCAATCAGTAGTTAAACATGATTAGAGTTTCTAAAAATTACAGCTGATAACTTTCGAACACAAAAGGTTTTACACCCAGCATGAGGTAACTCTATTTCAGACCTCATTATGACGGATAAGATGAATTAATCATTAGGCTGGAAGTTGGTGGTTGGCTGGGGACCAGTGATCATGACCTGATTACATTTGATATGTGCAAACAGAAGACAATTCCAACCAGTAATATATAGACTTGGAGCTTCAAAAAAGTTTAATTTCCCAATGCTGAGAAAAAATATGAGAGAAATTGATTGGGAAGAAAAATTTAGACCGAAAAACCGTGAATGAGAATGGGGCGTTCCTGAAGAAATGTATTGGATTCTGACATCAAGGAAGATGACAGTTTTGGCTGAAAGCCCGTCCAGCCTCAATGGCAGAGGAAAGGCAGCAATTAAAAATAAAGAAGTCACACACAGAGGGGAATGGAAAGAAGGGGAACTAGATAGTGATCAGTGTCAATTAGAAACAATAGTGTGTAGAATATCGAAAAGGGAAGCTAAAGACACCAAGGGAAATAAAATCATGGTCGCCCAGGCTAAAAACAGTTGAAGGGATTTTCTAGAAACAAGAGAAATCCCAACTGTGGCAAAGACCCTGACCTAGATGGAGATAGTAAAGGTCTAAATAGGAATGCAGGAAAGGCGGAGAAATATCCCGGTACTGTGTTTGCGAGGCGGCAGGGTGATGAGCTTGCAGCACAGAAAGATGGTAAAGCACGTGCCGGCCCGTGAATACGCAGAGAGGATTGCTTCATAAACTGGGCCCCTTCAGGCGCAGCGGGTGCGTCTACATGAGACGCTTACTGCGCATTAGCCTAATAACACCGCACGGTAGCATGGCGGTTAAAAGCCCACTGCGCGGTGTTATTAGGCTAATGCGCGGCGAGCGTCACAAAACAACAGTGCTCCGGCACTACTGCGCAGTAACGCTGCGCGTTTAGTTAGTACTTTATTAAGCGAGTACTGCACTAAATGCACGGTATCGAAGGTGCGCTAATGAACGTGTAGACGCGCCCAGGGTGTTTTAGTACAGGCACAAAGGCAAAGCTATGCATCGAGGGGCACGGGGAGCAGGCCGTACCCAGACCGAGGCAGCGTGCTGCAAAGGGTTTCGGGACCGTAATGCACAAGCAGCTCAACCCCAGCTCCTGATATGATGTTGTGGTACAAAGGGCAATGCAGAGACACACACGCAGGAATAGGGAGGAGCAGGAGAAGAGGAGAGAGGTGATTCAACTCTTGTCTGGGTCGAATCTCCCTTCTGACTTCCAGCGTCTTCACATGGTTTGTCTGAATGCATGCGACTACACTAGTTATTGGAATTAGCCCCGGTGCTCGGGCCAGTGACAACTGGAAGACGTCTCAGAGCTTTGCCCGCGCGTTGCGTAGCACTTTCCAAATATTTCCCCCCCCGCAGTCCACTGATTGTAATAGCAGCTTTGTAACCTAGCAGGGTCTGCTCAACGGCCTCGTCCAGGTACACCCCAAACACCTGCACACTGAACCTTGGGCCACATAGGACAAATCCTGCCTCCAAAGCTCCCGCATGCGCCCTGCTCCTTTCTGGTTACTGGCGTTCCCCTGCGTACCCTGTAAGAGTAGCGGTGTTCACCCCGGTGTTTTGGGACGTGCCGTCCACCTCTCCACTGGACAGAATATTCTTGATATCCGTCCCAAAGCGCTGGGATGTAAAGAACAGTCTTCCTTCCAGCTCTGGTGCTCCCCCCGTCGGGGCAGCCCTCCCACCGTCTGCACGGTTTGCAAAGCTTCTCGAGAGCCTGGCACGGGAAGTGCTTTCCGAGCGCAAGCTCCTTGTCGTTGCTGCCACTGTAGAAGCAGAGACTAGAGTTTGGCTTTTTACCTCTGGCCTCTGACCGTGCACACGTGTTTGCGGGCCCACAGAAGCAGGCTTGAGCCTAGTACAGACACACAGACCGCGCACTTGAGCTATGTTACGTGCATGTGCGCGACGAGCGTGCGGCTGGGTGGGCGCGCTCGTATTCCAGGTATGGATATTCAACCCTGGGATGTGGCCCGAGGCTGCTAAAAATTTGGCTTGCACTTGTCTGCCATTTAGTAACAGCTGTGTTGAAACTACTCGAGTCTGGGGTTTTCGGACAACTAACAAGCTGGAGCATTTCAGAGCGCTTCTGTCCTTCTCAGTCCACATCGCAGTGTAAACATGCCAGCTGGTGGCGAGTATTAATATTCAGAGCCACAGTGACGGAGACAGAGGGACTCAGAACTGCCGCGGTGGATCGAATCACTGGTCCGCGGGCTCGCGTCCTGCCTGTGGGAGGGCCGGACACCTGATCCTTCAGAGGAAAGCAGGCCCCACCTCTCCAAGCTATTCCTTCCGTGCTGTCCAGGCGAGGGCCAGCAGTTTACATCCTGGAGAAGGAGGTTGCATTTTCTCAGCGTTTCAGCTTTGACACGCTGACTCCGCAAGATAATCCTTCTCATTTGCAAAGGGACCAAATTACAACTGAAGGAACAAGCTGAAGTCCACGATGCATCCCCCCCCCAGCACAGAAAACACAGTCTGCAGTGCAGTTTCTTAGATCTCCTGTCCCTTTTTTCTTTCCTGGCTTCACTGAGGTCTGTTGTGCCGGTAAAGTTCAAATATCATGATGGCAACACGAATGCAGAGCATCCTGCTGCTGCTCTGTGAGCTCTGGCTGTCCCCCGGCACCTGTCTTCCTTCCCCCTCTCCCCCTCTCCCCTGACCCCCGAGGCAGGAGTGGTTTGCATTTTTAGAGCTCAGTATTGAGGAGGGTTCACAGTGGTGATGCACACGCTAAAGCAGCGCGGTCCGGTGTTGTGTAGCCTACTTTCCCAGAGGCGTTACAGGGACATCAAGTGACTTGCACAAGGTTGCCCAGGGAGTCAGTGACCTCTCCGGGATGAAAATCAAGCTCCTTCTAGCTCTCGGTGCTGTGCCGTTACTACATTACAGAGGTGACGCGAATCCGCAACCCGCCTGTTTAAGCGGAGCTGCTGAATAAAGGCTTGAGCCGCGCGGAGGGGACTTTTGTTTGAGGACAGCCCTGGCAGCTCTTGGGGGCTCGGCCCTATAAAATGAGTAGAGTTTAGGAGGGCTGTCCGTATTAAAGATGCGCATACACCCCTGGCTCGGGGCTTTGCAGACACAAAGTTCAGAGATGGTACTTTTTGGCAGACAGCTTGAGCTCCCTCGCCCCGTTGGATTCAACAGCAAATCTTTCCCCCGTGAAACGGAGTCGGGAAAGCTTTGTAAGCATCTTCGCTTGGCGAATCGGGTCTAACGCCGGCAAAGCCGTACAGAAGTAGAGCGTGTTGCGGGCTTTGGCTCAAAACGCCCGTTTTACCGTGGAGCGCCCCGCGGGCAACGTCTTGAGCTACAATGCCAAGGGGGTGCCTGGGCATTTGGACAGGATTTTAAAAGCGGCATCCGGCAGGAGCCAAGCGCGGCGATGGGGGCGAGAGGCGCGCGGGGACGGTCCCATTTCCGCACGGCCCAAGCACGAGCGCTGGCACCCCGGGGATGCCTCCGGACCGGCTGGCGCCGAGGCAGAAGGGCAGGCGCTGCCCCGCTCCAAGCAGGGGCCCAGGACAGGCCGGGGGCTGCTTCCCAGGGGCGGGATCAGGCCCGGGGTGGGAAGGGAAGGGAAGGGGTGCCCCCTCAAAGCAAGGGGGGGCACCGAGTTGATGCTGAGCCCGGGCTTCCTCCACTTCCACCTCCCCCCGGGGGGGCACACGCACACACTCTACCTCC
>NW_005842450.1:603999-610331 GCF_000455745.1 Alligator sinensis
GGTGGGTGGGTGGGTGGGTGGGAGGGAGCGATGGGTGAAGGGGAGCCTCGCCAGGTAGCAACCAACTTCTGGCCCTGCCTGGAGGGTTGCACCTTCACCGGTGTTTGAGAGAGCAAGAGCACGTGTGTGCGCGAGGAGCTAGGTAGAGCTCCATCCCCCACCCCTGCCTTCAGCACCTCTCCGCTGAACAGCAGGGACACCGAGCCCCCGGGGCAGAAATACCAAATCCTTGACAGCGGGAACTTGCTTCACTCTTAGTACCACTTTCCTTAGGGCTTTTCCCCCTCCAGAGAGAGAGAGAGAGAGAGAGAGAGGGAGGGAGGGGAAAATCATCACGCAACGACGCTCCGAGGTCCCCCAAACCCTTCACCGAGTTGTCTCCAGCAGTTTGGGAGCTGAGCAGGACAGCTCGTTTCCACCCCCACCCCCAGCCCTCGCAAGGGCCGAGCCACTTCTTGCCGCGCACCTCGGAGAAGGGGACGCTCGCTCTCGCGTGATGGAGAGGGACAGGACTGACTGTCACTTGGTGCTCAAGTCCGAAAGCTTGGGAGGGAAGGCATTGCTAGCGTACGGTCTGCGTGCAAAGCGTGCCACGCGTGCGCGTAGCGGAGCCTCCTGCACGGGACCCTGGCTCCAGTTTGCGTGGCGGAGCTTCCCAGCTCTCGGGCGCTGCAAGCGCCCCTTTTGCTTGCCGCGGTATCCAAGCTCTGCTTGGAGGGGCCGTATCTTTCTCCGAGGAGCTCAGCTGGTTACATTAGGACCAGGCACGGTTCAGGCCTCGTCCGTACCTCCTCGGCCTGTTCCGAAGGCCGGAGATAATGCTTACGGACGTGGAGATACCCGGCTGCTGGAGGTGTTCCCCACCCTTGCGGTAGAAGGTGATGTCCTTCGGGGCAGGGCCGTGGTAGCGTTTCCCCCACCCCGAGATGCCGACATTCAGGTAGAGCAACCACAGGGAGAGGCCACCAAGTGCCACAAGTCGAAAAAGGAAGCTGCGAGATGAGATACAGTCATGTGGCAACTGTGGTTTTCACCCAGAAAGACTGCTTGGTACACGCAGTGCCTGCTATTTCCATCTGACATGCAACGCTCCCCTTCCCACAAGTTGCACTTCTGCATCCCAGAGAGCAGTCCAGGACGGCACGTGGCCGCAGAAAGAAGTGGGAAAACACCTGGACAACGAGACCAGGTGGATGCCAAGAGAAGAATAAGCCGTGCAGAAAGTCACAGGACTGCGCCTGGAAGAGAAATGGCGCCGGAGAGGGTGTCAGTGACTTTGGAGGTGCTTGCAACCCAGCCCCGGAGAAACTGAGCCTCGCTGTAAAACAAGCAGGTTACCGATAGCGCTTGCATATATTCACAAGGGCTGGTCAGAAGAGTCGTCTTCCCTCCCGCCCCATCTCGGCCTTCCTGTTCACGGAAGGGCCCGGGACGGGGAGCCCCGCGCTCCAGGTCCGACTGCCGGATCTCCCCCCGGGTTGCTGCGTGGCCTGCAGCGGTCAGTGCCTGCGCTCTCAGGTGGGGCGCCTACTTTTCTAAGCTGGGGAAGGCTTACATTGACGAAGGGTCAGGAAGTGCCCCGAGATTGCGAACAGAGGGGGGTGCAGGAGCAGAGTGGCAACACTACAAGTGCCAGTGGCTTCGCATGTGCGGAGACAGGCCCCATCTGCAAGGCAGCTGTGAATACTGGACGGGAGATAAGGAGAGCGGTGAGGATGGTGTTGTTTGTCCAAGTCCTGCGCTGTGCCTGGAGCCCTCGCTATTATATTTGGGTGTGGCGCTGTAGACGTGCCCGCCGGGCACTCGCTTCCCCTTTCAGAAGGAGCCGCATGAAGAGCCCGTGAGCCCTAATGGCTCAATCCCTCCAACGCGCTGGGCCTTTGCTGCAGGGTGAGAGGCTCTCTCCCGAGAGCTGGGAAGGGGAGGGCAGAGGGGTGGGGGGAGGAGGAGGAGGAGGAGGAGGAGGGAGGAGGGTTAGGTTGGGAGAGAGAGATTGTGCTGCCTGATTAGGGCAGCTGCTGTCGCTTTCATCTGTGTCATGAGTGGCATGGTACGGTGAAGAGGAGGCAGAGCGGGAGACAGGCGGTGGTAATGGATGGTGCTCTATTTTATAATGAAAGTTTCATTTGAAGTTTGTTTACAGGAAAGAAGAAATTAGCAGGGAGAATCCTCCCGAGAATCCGGAGAGGAAGAGAGCGAGCTGCCTGACTCGCAAGGCAGGAGGGAGTGGAGGGCTGGATCGGGTTTACCGTATTGCTCCGAACTGCTGGTGCTCATTAACAAAAAATAATAGAAACACCTCCCGAGTTGGTGGAGCTGCAGCCAGCGTCCTCAGTCTCCAGCTCTCTGGCTGGCAGGCAGAGCAATGTTAAGAGGAGCTTTTCCATCAGATGTTTGGAGCTTGCTGGTACCTGGGGTCCGAGACCAGAACACGCGATGGGGCGGACGAGACTTTTGACCCTGCGGCCGACAGGCAGAAAAAACTCTAGATCTCACGCGAGCCCAAACGAAAGCGATTCTTGGGGTTGTAGCTGGGAAACCCACGGCTGCAGGACGTCACGGGGTGGGCATCGCATTTGCTGGCATAAGGAGGGCATTGCCAGGAGCTCAAGGCCTTATCGGCTTTGACAGGGCACTCCGCGGGGCAGGGTTGCACGGGCGGCAGTCGGCGCGCTAGCTGGTCACTAAGGGGCAGCTTGAATGACTAAAGCCATGAGTAGTATTACCAGGCCGCGAGCGAAGACACTCCCTTGCACGTCCACCGCTCCTCTGTCCCTGTTGGGGAAAGGCTGGAAGAGCACGGGGGTATTGCTTGGAGCTTCCCTTGTGCAGTTGTGCAAGAACACTGTTGTGAAAAGGTCACGCTGTGCTGAGAGGGGTTTGCCTTGTCGGGTCCAGCTGTAGCACTGGTGAGGCACATCTGCTTGCTGGACCTGCATGCTTCAGGGGAGGGTGCTGCTGCTTCCAGGATGTCCACTCTTCCAGGATGCAGGCCGTCAAATGCAAGCGGCCTCATTTGTCCAGGTTGAACCCAGAGCAGCAGCCCCGGGCCAAGAAAGGTGCTCAGGGAAGCAGGGAGTGGCACCGCAGAGGCGGAGGAGGGCTGGGTCTCCACTGAACAGCTGGCTCTTTCTCCTGGCGGGTTATATTAGGGGCTGCTCAGCACGTGACGCGTCTTATTTGACTTGGGCCGTTTATTGCCGGATCAGTTTCTTGTCTGATATCCCCGAGCATGAATGCGCTTCGGCAGTAGCAGGCGGATCATACCAAAGGGATTATCCAGAATGCGCGCAGCCTTTCACAGTGCGTGTGCACATGTGTGCGCACATGTGTGGAACCTGGTGCCGTGCAGGTGCTGCACAGCTTCTCTGAACCCGGACCTGACCGTTGTTGGGCATCACTGCAGGTCGCACCCCTGGCCTCCCGCGGACTTAGCAACAAGAGGGCCGAGCTGTGGGTCTTTTAAGACGACTGCTCTGTTGGGGCCTTTTCGGGCGCTGGAACAGCCCCCCAGCAAACGCTTGCATTAGAATTAGGATGGGCAGTTAGCAAGGAGGAGACCTTTGCACCTGGAAGCACCAGAGAGCAGCTAGAAACAGGGCATCAGATACTGCCCTGGGTCACAGCCAAGGAGGGGCGTCTGCTCTCTCTCCCTCGTGCGTCTCCCGCAGGCCCGGGCCACTGTGCACTTGTGAGCACACACGCACACTCGTGTCCGGGTCGCCTCAGCGTGAGCACGCTTGGTTGGAGGCTGCACGCTGCAGGTCCATCACAAACACACGCGCGCCTGTGTCCCTACAGGGTGGGCACGCACGCGTGTTCAGGAGCAGCCCCGTGGCTGCCTGGCTGGGTTTTACAAGCGCTGGAGCCGAGGCCGTACAGAAGCTGTAAATTCCAGGAAACTCCCTCTGAGGCACATCTCGGTCGGGAGGGGGGCGCGGGCAGGCCGAACCAAGCCATTCCTAAGCCCTTCCTTCTCTGAGCGAGCACAGCAGATGTGTCTGCGGGGACCAGGAAAGAAGAAAGTTCAAACCTGCTTTTAAAGAGGTTTGTTTGTTCTCCATAACAAGTCAGCCAGAGGCCGGGAGACCAGGCAGCTTTACAAGGCGTAGGTGCCCGGTGGAGGGGCTCCTGCAAGGAAAGGCAGTGGAGCCGATTCCCGCCCCCCCAGTCCCATAGATGCAAGGGGAACAGAGAGGTTACGAGCCAGGAAAGGTTGTTTTAAAAGAAAAATCAAGAAGGTGAGAGCAGTGGAAGCAGGAAAGCCACCCCGAGCGTGGGCTGGTGCCGCCCTCCAGCCCACCGCGCTGGCTGCGGTCTCGCTCTGTGACTTGGAAGGAGGGGGAAGAGGAAAGGCAGATAAAGGAACCATTAAAAAGGGGATGTGTTAAGCAGGGAACACGTATCCGCACTTCCTTCGTAGCTGCCTGTTCGGAGGAGGCTCGACGCAGGGAGGTCCCTCAGCCCCTCCTTTCATTCAGGATCTCAGTGCTGCCTTTATGATGATGATTTTGAAATCCTGTGGCTGACCTTTCCGGCTCTGGAAGCTCTCCAAGGGCTGTGTCTTGAAGTACAGTAAAGGTTAGGAGGGAGAGGGAGAGAGGAGGGGGAAGAGAGCGAGAGAGAGAGAGAAAATGTCCTTTCAGCTGCAGGAGTGGGAGAGAGGAATTTAATCTATGCTATAGGCACGGCCGTGGCATTGCTGGGTGAGGTTCTCCCGACTTGGGAGCTGGCGTGTTCCTTGCGCAGTCGGCACGAGAGCCTCGTTATACTCGGCCGCCAGGCCTGGCTGCCGCCGGGTGCCCATCGGGGTGTCGCGAGCCCTTCGGACCGGGCGGCTGTCCCGCCGTCCCCGGGGCTTCCTCGGCTCTTGCTGCCTCCCTTTCCCCAAGGACCCCAGAGACCCTCTCTGGACCCTGCCCGGGCTGCATCTGGGCTTCTCCGTGCATCGCCTCCCCGCAGCGCAGGGCCCCCGGGTCCTGCAGGCCAATCCGAGTCCCGTGCTTAGAGCCCGAGGAGGCTCGTCCTCCCCTGGGGTTTAGCAGCACGGCTCCGTGGAAAAATTGCTGCTGCCCCGTCGAGGATTTGGCCGCACGCTGCCGGCTGTCCAGGAGGGGTTTGTAACCAGGCACAGGCGTCAGCCCGAGCCTTTTTAATCAAGTCGCACCCTCCTTCCCCGCCGCCCGCACCACGTTTCGTCTGCCCCGGAGACAGGAGCACGGATGGAGATTAAAGGGTAAACTCCAGGGCTCGGCCATCCGCTCCTACAGGATGCGAGTGCTTTCTAATTGTCCTCAATTAGAGACAGTGCCATTCCTCAGGCACATCTTCCGACAGGAAGCGGAGCGGTAGCGCTCTCCGCGGGGGAAACGCCACCTCTCCCGGAGCGCGGCCCATCCCAGCGCCCCCGACGCCGGCTGGCAAGCGCGCACCTTTGGGGGTTCGGGGGCCGCCCATCTTTTCTCCCCTAGCTGGAGGGAGCTCTCCCAAGCTAACCCTTTCCCCACTTGCCTTCAGGATGAGACCTCGGTGAGCAGCGAGGATTTTGATATGAATGACTCCACATGGATCTCAGCTGACCAGCATCTGAACTCCAGCTTGAGCCCCAGCCAGGACGAGAGCATGCGCAGCCCTCAAAACCTCCACAGCCAGGAGGATGGTGAGTGCCCCCCGCGGCCCGGGGGCGGCCCGGGGGTGGGGGCAGGGAGGGCAGCACGTCTTTAGCCCAGGCTGTTTTTATCCCTCATTAAAGTTTAACTGCTCCATTTCGATCAGGTGTCCCACCTGGGGGATGGATTTCCTATCAGCATGTGCGCCGGGACGGTACCAGGCTCCCTCCTCCATGGCCCCTCGGTACCTCCCGAAACCGGCACACCATCCACGCCACTGCTCGCGAGGGGGCCCCTAGCTCGGAGCACTGCGGCGCGGGTCCAAATCCCCCCCAGAAGTCCCGATGGCCAGAACAGGGGCTCTTCCACCCCTGTCGAGACACCGTAGCGTGCGCCAGGCCTTCGTCTTCAGGGCCGGTTGCCTCGACTCGCGGCTGCGCTACGTTGCGCGCAGGCTGCGGTGCTGTCTGCCGCAGGGGCTAAGCGTCGAGATGCACGGGGCAACGGACAGCGGGATGGCACCTGGGGCCCCGGCATGCCGATTTTTGCAGCCAGCAACCCTTGGGGGCACTGCTCATTCGGAAGCATTTTTTAATCCCCAAGACCGAGATGGGGAAAAAAAAAAAAAAAAAAAACCAGCAGCAGCTTCTGGCACTGGGAGAGCGGGGCATCTGCCTGGGTGGTGCAGGTGACCGGGAGGGGCCACAGGCAACCCGGGGGAAC
>NW_005842450.1:610341-611329 GCF_000455745.1 Alligator sinensis
GTTCACCCCCCCCCCCCGGCGAGCCCTGCCAGTTTGAAAGAGCAAAGAAGGGGGAGACGTTGGAGTTCAGGTCCGAGGTCGGCCCCACCGGTCAGGTCGGCTGTCCTCTGCCTTTCCCGAGAGGCCGAGTCGCTCTTCGTCCCTGCAGAGACAGCTAGAAGGGTCCCGCGCGAGCGGAGGAGCGTGGCGAGGCCTCCGGTTGTGCTAGTGCCGCTTTGAGAGAGGGGTCTGGAAACCCACCCTGGAGGAAAGAAAAGGCTTTTGTGCTGGCACGGCTCCCCGGCACAGACCCTCGCCACTCGCGTGACGGGCCCTCCGAGCTCGTGCCAGGGCGCTGCGCCGCGTCGCGGCCACTCGCATTTCTGCCGTCACGGTGCAGCTTGCAGTAACAGCCGCTTGCAAAAACACCAGCGCGAGCCCAAGAGCCTCGGGCTCCCTGTGGGAGGATGTGAAACCTGCCCCAGGCCAGCGGGAGCCGGCAGGCAGGACGGCACTTCTCCTTCCACGTCCACGCCGGGCCCCATGCAGACTTTGCAGCGCCGAGCGTAGGGGGAAGGGCGCGGTGTGCGGTGGCCCGTAGGGCCCTGCAGAAGGGTCTGACTCGGGCACGGGGTTGCGCCTTCCCATTCAGCACCGCTGCCCCGGGGGTCCTCTCCTCTCCTCTCCCACAGCGCCCTGCCCCTCCGGCCACGGGGCGTCCCCAGCCCACGGTTTGTCCTGCAGCATTGGGTTCCTGCGCCTGTCATTTATTAATGATCTCGAATGAAGCGCCTTGGATCCCGTTCCCCGACACTGCAGCGCTGCGAAGGACACGGCTGAGGCAGGAACATCAGTGCTCCAGCAAGCCAAGATTGCTTCGCTGAAGCCGGAGCTCTGCCCCCTCTCGCACCTACCCCGGGCGTTACGGCACGGGACCGACTCAAACAGCTTCTTTCGGGACCGAGTCAGGCCCCTCGGTAGATCCCAGCCCCTGCAGCTTCTCTGAGGC
>NW_005842450.1:611339-615811 GCF_000455745.1 Alligator sinensis
CACGTAGCGACGGAGGTCGGGGACGACAGGAGGGGAAGTAAACCGAGGCAGGGGGTAGCAGGTGAGGGAGGACAGAAGCAGCGAGCTGGCTGCATCGTCACCAGCAGCAAGATCCTTTCCTTGAAGGACAAGTGTGGGGGGTCTCTGCAGATTTCGGAGGGGACCGGATAACACACAAGACATCGTCCTCGTTGCGGTGAACGCTCGTACTGTGCATGAGAGACTGCGATACGAGGCTTCGGGCCAGTTGCAATGATGGGCACCGACGCAGCCGCGCAGGGTGGGGGCGAGGCTGGCAGGGAAGGAACAACACGGTGGCCCAGGAAAGGGAAACACAAGAGAAGAGAGGGAGACGTGGTCCTGGACGGGTGCTGCTGGAGCAGAGGGAACTGGGCCCAGAGAGAGCGCAGCCGTGTCTACACAGGCCCCGAGGAAGGAGGCGAGCGGTCAGGGACAGGCCTGGGGAAGGCTCCAAGTTAGCGCTTCACCCCCCTCGCATCCTGCATCTCGGGCACTGGCTTCACGCCTTCCCCGGCTCACCTTCTCCCCCTGGAGAAAGTCCCCGCGCTTACCTGCCCCGATCCACCCGAGTCCGACTCACAGCTGTGGAAAGCGTGCCACTTTCTACGGCACAGGCGCGTCGCTCCCCAGGACGGGGAGTGCCCAGGTCCCAGCAGCGCGAGGGTCCTGTCCAGGGCCCCAGGTCTCACCTCTCTGCGTGCCCGACCCTGGCTTAGGGTCTGTCCTGCCGCCGAGGCAACTGGCCAGCGTCCTCTTTGGCAATGGCTTTTGCGATGGACGCGTGTCATTGCAAACTGGATTGAGGTTCCCCAGCAGCCCCCAGCTGGGAACAGCCCCACGCTGGAGTACGGCAGCCTGCCGGGGAACGGCGCAGCCCCAGACCGAGCGCGGCAGGACAGCGGGGTTGCAGAGACGCAACGTAAACAGGGCGCAGGAGAGAGCCGGGCCGCGCAGGACCCGGCAGGGGTGCCAGGTTGCCTGCTCTCACTGCACTGGCTGCAAATTGCAAGGCCCAAGACGTGCAACGCAGTGGCCGCGGGATAAGAATAGCAAAGGGTGAGAAGCCAGGCCGGGGGTGCGTCAGCCCTGGGACCGCAGACAGCACTCGAGAAGTTGGCAGGAAGGGCTGGCTGTCTTGTACTACATCGCTCGCCAGACGAGAAGCAGAGACACCGCTGCTCCTTTTGGATATCTCGGGACAGGGAGCAGAACACCCTTTCCCTTGGCCTGGTCTCCTCTGCTGCTCCGCAGCCCCAGTCCCAGGGTGCGAGAGCCTTGCCCCGGCAGCTCCTGCCAGCCTCACCTGGAAGGATTTCTTCCCTCCCCTACTCTGTGTCCAAATCTCGTTCCTGGCATTATTTATCTATAATATAAAGGCTTGGAGAGTCTTTAATAGAAAACGCATTCCCAAAGACCTGAGCCGCCACCACAGCACGTAGTTAACACACGTTCAGAAGACCTGTGCCGGCGGCGTCAGGTCGGGACTCTATTTCACACCTTACTTTAAGGACAAAGTGCCAAGTCCTAGGACACGAGGAGCCCTTCAGGGAGGCGCAACACAGAAACCCGGCGTGTTTGAGCAAGGGCTGGGAGCACGCGCGAGACCGTGTCCTCGGGGCAGGTGGGCGGGAGGCGAGGTTGCCGTGCTGGGAGGCACCGGCATCTGCTAAACCTTGAGAGCGCAGCAAGTGACTCAGACGAAAACCAACACCCGATCCTGTGTCGGTGCCCAGAAACCTTGGCCTGGCATTACCGTGCTGCAAACAGCGTGTCAACCTTTGGAACAACACAGGGAACCAATTACACCTAATGACTTTGGTGCGCGAGGGATAGCAAAGGACGCGGTCTGGGAGCACATCCGCGGCACCGAGTCAGCAGCGGAGGTGCGGGGCACTCGGGGCCGATGCCCGAGCTTCTGGGGGCTCACGCAGGGACCCCTGCGGTCCCACAGCACACGCTGGCTCCACGGCCAGCGCAAGCACGCAGCCGCAAGGACACAGCTCCTGCCATCTTCCTCCTCCTCCTCCTTGCTCGCCCTGCAGCTCCCCAAATGGAAAGTGTGAGGCTCTTCCACATCCCCTCCCGGCTAGGATGTTACTCACGTCTGGAGCTGCCCTGCAGGAAGCAACCGGCTGCCCAGGCCTCGAGCAGAAGGGCTGCAAGAACTTAGCTCCCCGCTCAGCCATTCCCCAGGGCAGCCCGGCGGGGGCATGTGCAGGGCTGTGGGGCTGGCCGAGCAGCACGGGACTTGAGAAACCCCCCTGGCCACACCGTCGCTGCGCAGCACCTGCCCGGACCGCGAGCGGCCTGCACAGTACCTGCCCGACAGGACGCGGGTCATGGCCCCTGGCGAGGGGAGCAAGCCGCACGGCTCCCCAGCATCTTGGCGGTTCCGTTTGTGCCCCAACTTGCTGATGTGGTTCGGTCTCCACCCCTCCAAACCAGCCCACATCCACGCTGGAAAGCAGCGTGGGGAAGTCAGGTCTGCACCAGACCGCGGCGAAGTCTCGCAGCTCTAGGACATTGCATTTGCACAGAGCAGACGTTGCATCTCCCACCAGGCCGCGGGTCACAAACCGCGCAGACCGAACACCGCGCCGCCGCGCGCTTGGTCCCCCAGACCCTGCCTAGCAGATGGGCCAGGTTCTGCCGCGCGGCCTTTGAAGTCTCCCCAAACGAGTCACAGCCCAAGCAACCGCCACGCCAAGAGCTTTCCCCTTGCAGCGGCCTCAGGCTAGCGATCAGGCCGGATCCGTGCAAAGCACGGGGCCGTTTCCAGAGTCACGGGGAAAGCCAGCTTAAAGCAGAGACGGGCAGGACAGCGCGGCACCCATCCGCACCCCGCCCCGCCCCGCCCCACATCCCCTCTCAGCCAAAACGCGCCTTGATCCAGCTTTATTGGCAGGGCTGCTGCTGATCCTGTTCTGCCTCGAGGAGCGGTCACTAATCCCAGCCCTCGCGGGAAGGGCTCGCTTAACCTACTTAGCTCCGAGCGGTGCCTCAGGGACGGGCCCAGGAGACAGCGGTCACAGGACGGTGGGAGATTTCCCACCCCCCCCGGGACACGCTGCGTTAGCTGCGGGGAAGGTGGCACCGCGGCACCCCTGCGCCCGTCTGGGGTCACCGGCACGTTGCCGCGGGCCGGCGAGACAGAGCCGCAGCGCGCTGCCCGCTCCGGTGCCGAAGCTGCTTGTCGGCAAGACGGATAGATGCCAGGAGAGGAGAGCAGGTTTCTAGCACAGCAGGAGAAGCCCTAGCTCGCACGGCAAGTTCGCCTTCAGCTTGCACGTGCCCAGCTCGCGCCCAGGAGCGCTGCACCCCCCGTCCCCACAGTTGACTCCCCAGCAACAGCAGCCGCTGCCCCCACGGCTCCAGCGCGCCTAGCAAGGTAGCAGGGTCGCTCACCAGCTCCGGCGCAGGCGGCGCTTCCTCTCCTCTGCTCTGCTCTGCTTCCTTCCCTCCGATCCCGGCCGCACTCTTCCTCGCTTTGTCCCACCTGGAGCCTGCCCCAAACCCCCTCTGCAGCCCAAGTGCTCCCCCGCACTGGGGGAAAGGCCCTCTTGTACCCTGCCAGGTGCCCTGCCCTGGCTCACATGACCCGGGCACAGGTGTGGGGGCGGGCCGAGTGGCCCTTAAAGGCCCAGGTCAGGAGCCCAGCCTAGCCCAGCCCAGGGTGACGCTTCCTTCCTTGAGGGGCTTCCTCAGCCCGCTGCACCCCGGGGACCCTCTGCTCGCAGGCACCTTCATTCCCTCGGCCCCTTTTGAAGCCTTGCCGGCTGCTGCTCTGGGGAGCCCGGAGAGGCTCGCCTGCCTTTGCTCTCAGCCAGCAAAGCCCTTCTCCCCGATTTCCTCTGCTGCGCAGAGCTTTCCCAGGCCGTGCTGGGCAGCGAGGCCAGTGCATCGGGCTCGTTGATGGCAGGTTTCACCCGGCCGCCCGCTCTCTCTGCTTTTATTTATTTCCCGGGGATTGTGTCGAGTGGATCCACCCCCGGCGAGCCTCCCCCCGAGACCACCAGCCTGCTTCCCTCCTCGGGCTGCTCCGTCTCTGCGGCCCACGTCGCCATTTAATGCCTGCGAAGGACCCCCCACATCTCGCAGTGCCGGGTGACCCCCGGACTAGTGCCAACCTCGGGCCCCTTGCTCAGAGAGAGGGCCCCTGCTCGCAGCCCCCAGGCAAGCACCCGGCCGGACAGCCCGAGCCTGGCCCCGGCTGGAGAAACCTCTCTCGGTAAAACGACGGAGAGGCAACGCGTCCCCGCACGACGGAGCAGGAGACGCAGGGGTGCGAGGGCCCGGGGCCGCGGTGTTAGGGAGAGAAAGGAAAGCCAAGCCGAGGAGCGCCAACAGCGACGCCGCTTCTCTGCAGCGCCAGCGCCCAGGCTTTCCCTTTCCCCGAGGCGAACGGGAAAATGTCCGGCCCCGGAGCCGTGAAATATTGCTGCTGGAGACGG
>NW_005842450.1:615890-617119 GCF_000455745.1 Alligator sinensis
AATTCTTGCTGCGGGGGCGGGCGCCTGCCTGCGCCTGCCCTCGTGCCACAGCGCTGGCCACGGGGCGGACGGGGAGACGGCGCAGGGAGACACCGTTCATGCGCGGCGCAGGAGGGGGAGCGGGCCCACACAGCGCGGCCTTGTCCGTCCACCCTTGTCTGTAGACCACATTGTGTCCAGCCTGGCCAGATGTCTGGCTCCGCGAAGACACCGGCAGAATACAGAGGCGCAGGGGGTGGAGGATGGACACTTTGTCTGGGCCGTAACGAGGTTTACATTAACGAAGGAAGACAGGAAATAGAACGCCTTCTCTGGAGACCGGCCAACCCCACCGTGGCCGCGATGCTCCCATGGACATTATTTCTTTTAAGCATCTCGAAGGAAAATCGGCCGGACAGGACCCGGCGAAGTCGGCCTTCCTGGCAGTGGGCGTGGGGCTCCCGCTCCTCGTGGGACCGGCGCGGCCGCCCCGCGCCGGGCAGCCCCTCCTCGGACGCCCGGTCCTGGGGAGAGCCGCTCGCTTGGCTTTAATTACCGCTCCGCTCCCTCCCAGCAGTGGCCCCGCGCGAGCCCCCCTGTTCCCACTCAGCCTTTAATTTGTCTCGAGTATCCCTGCTCCGCAGCCTCTCCTCCTCCCCCTTCTCATCTCTTTTGTGAGTGAATAATTTATGGCACTTTTCATCTTCCTGGCTGTTGTTACAGCGAGATGTCTGTGGGATGCTTTGAACACTTGCGACGGTCGTTTCCAAGCAAGCTGTAAAGTTGTGAGCCGTGCCGGGGACGCTGCAACGGGGGAGGCCGCCGAGCTCCCTTTGCAACCGAGGGCAGGCCGGCGCAACGGCACCGGGCAGGGGCAGGGGGGTCTTTGCGAGGGCTGGGGCTGTTCTGTGGGACGGGAGCTTTTTGCACAACCCAGCCAGAGCGAGACCCCGGGCGGCGATGGCCGGGCCCTGGAAAGCCCCGTGCCGCGACCGGCGCGTTACTCCAGAGCCCTCGAGCGTCCCGGGTGGCGAGCGGGGAGCTGTCACAGAGCGGCGACTGTGCGGGGCTGCCGCGAGGTTTCCGTGGGCCGCTCGCTCTGACATAAGCTCATTGTTTCCCCGAGTCAAAGGAGGGTTTTGTCTTCCCCTCTGGAGATGTGACAGGAGGAGGAACAATTTGCCCCATTCATCCCGAACTCTGCCTTTGGACGAGATGCCGAGCCCCGCCACGTCGCTGCCCCGAAAGCC
>NW_005842450.1:617150-617522 GCF_000455745.1 Alligator sinensis
GGTGCGGCAAACCCCCCGCCTAAACCCGGGCCCCTCCGGCCACCTCCGAAGGAGACCGCGGAGCCCCAATTAGCGTAATGGAGGGCTGAGGCTTCATCCTGAAGCCAAGAGCCATTTTGTTCTCCCTCCCCCGGCGCTCTCCTGATGATGGCGAGGCTGGAGAGAGAGAGATGAAGGCCACAATGGAGATGCCGCTGTCAGCTCCCTCTCTCCCCGAGACACACCGCCCTCCCTCCCTCTCCTGCTCGCACTCGTGGCTGAGGGAGCCGTGACTTTGCAGCCAAGCGCGCGCGCGCGCGCTCATCCCCGCGCAGGAGGCGAGGCCCACCGGACGGGCTGGGCGGGAGCGTGGCCGGCAGCGGGGGGGCCCCG
>NW_005842450.1:617532-619787 GCF_000455745.1 Alligator sinensis
CACCCCGCGGGTCTCCAGACCAAGCTCTGCCTCGCAGGCTGGTCTTGGCACAGGCCGACCGAATCACGGCTGCCCGAGGACCGGCGTGAAAGGCGAAGGCGTTGGTTTCTGGATGGAGGGGCGAACCCAGCCCAAGCGACGTTGCTTTGACTGCTCCCTCGGCTTCCCACGGGGCTGGGGGACGGGCAGCGGGGGACCCCATTGCTCGGGCAGCTGCAAGCCAAGAGCAGAGGCGTCGCGCCCACGTTCGTGGCTGCACCGCTCCACTCGCTGGCTGCTCGGGCCGACGTGTCCGGGTGCTCCCAGGAAAGCAAATCCCCCCCAAGTCTCCCAGGCCTGGAGCAGTCGCGTTCATGCTCCTGAGGACCCGACCCTGCAGCCGTGACGTAGCGCTCGGTAAGCTCGTGCTCAGCTAGCGCCCGTCCTGCAAGCCGAGCACAGGAAGAGCTGGACCCAGCGGCCAGCTAGAGGACAGGAGAGCTCACAAGCACCCTGCAAGGCCAAAGCTCCTTGATTTGGCAAGCAGCTCTGAACACCACAATGGGGGCCGGGCCGGATTGGGAGATGTGTCCGACTGGTGCTCAGACCCCTCGTAGAGGCATCCCCGTCCTTGCACTGCGCCCGGCGTGCTTTCCTGGCCCCGGTAGTGCTGCCCCAGCAAGGTCCTGCATTGCATCAAGGTGGGAGAGACCCCCCACGAGGAAAGCAAACAGCTCAGTAGAAGGGCAAGGGCCGTCGTTAGACCCGGTACCCCGCCGGGCTTGCACCCCTGCGCAGCTCTCCCCCACCTGGTCGTCAGGCCGGCCCCAGCACAGCACCCGGGTGAGAGCACGCCGCGCAAGATCCCTCCCTTCACTTGCATTGGGAAGGGGGTCTCCGACCTGCTAACCAGGCCCCAAACCTCTGCACCTGAGGGGTCTTCCTCCTGTCTCTGGGCTTTGCCCATTTACAACACGAAGCAAGTCACCCCAGTGGCACCCGCACTGGCGAGCTCCCCTCCCGGCTGGGTCCCGAGCAAACCTCAGCGGAGGTCTGTATTCACGGGGGAGTTAAAGCCACTCCACAGATTTCAGCGGCTTCTTCCGAAGCCGCGTCTCCGTGCCAAGCGGTCCGAGCTGAACTAACGCTCCGAGCGTCCAGTCGGGTGCAGCGAGCAGAGAGGATCTCCAAGCCGTGGCGCGTCGCCCTGCAGATTTCTGCAGCGCCCGTAGGCTGGGCTGAAACGCGACCCGTCGCCTCTGCTCTTGCCGCCACACGTCTGCTTCGCCTGCCCGGCCACGTCCGTGTCGCCCCCTCAGCACGGTGCCATTCACGGGTGCACATCTCCAACGCGGACTCGGACCCACGCCCGGGTCTGCAGCAGACAGGCATCTCGGCCCTTGGTCCCTGCTTCAACGCCAGCGTCACGCAAGGAAACGGGCAGGTTTGGGCTTGGATAAGAGCTGCCGGGCTTGCAGCGGGGAGGCGAGCAGACACGCTCGCCAGGCTGGAGAGCAGGGGACGGCAGCCGCCGAGGGATGAATGGTGACAACATGCGACGCAGCTGCTCCGGATGAGCTCGGACCCAGGGGCGTCATCGTGGCCCAGCCATTGCCCCGGAGGCGGTGGGGGGCCGGCGAGGTGCAGCGAGCGCGCGTGCTCGGCGCGGCCTCCACGTGCTGCCCAACCCCGGGAGAAGCCCACGGGCGAGGAGCAGCCGGGCCCTCGGGGAGCTGCACCGAGAGGCACTGCGCTGTTGCCGTGGCAATGCCCGGCGCACGGCGCGGGACTAATTCTCCTTAATCCTGCGGAGAGGCAGCGCTGGCCAAGGCCATCCGGGAGCCCCGCCTGACCCCGCAGGAGCCAGCCGCGCAGGGGAGGGCCGAGGCACGCGGATCCTCCTCCGCGCTGCTACCTCCACCCTGGCAGCTGAGCAAACGGAGCAGCCACCGCGCCCACGGGCACGGCCGCCAGGGAGGCTGGGTGCCGGGGAGCCGGGCAGAGCAGCAGGCACCCCGTGCACGCCGAGCCAGGGCAGACACGTGGGCATGGCATGGCATGCACGGGGGCATTCACGCCACCCCGCCTCCCTTCCCAGGCAGGGAGCAGGGACGGGGCGCAGGAGGAGCGCACCCCCGTGCAGCCAGGTACACCGGGGCCGGCCGCGGACCAGGCTCGTCGTGCCCCCCCGCTCCACGCCCCACCCGGTGGCGCTCGGCGTCTGGTTTTTTTGCAAGCAAGACAAAGTCCCGAGCTGCCACCGCCTGCGCGGGGTC
>NW_005842450.1:620463-639495 GCF_000455745.1 Alligator sinensis
GGAGGGGGGGAGACTGTGCGTGTGTGCATGTGCATGTGCATGCATGTGCGTGCATGTAGGAGGTGGAGCCCCTGGAAGGGAGGGGGCCTGACAGGTGCGTGGGGGCAGGCAGGTAGGTGTCAGGGACCGGCGAGCCGGGAGAGGAGCTGGGAGCAAGGTCGGCCACGCGGGGGAGGAAGGGACGCCGCATCCTCCAGCGCAGAACAGGTCTGGGCCCCCGCGTGGAGTCGGGAGCCGGCCTCCGCCCGCCCGAGGAACCGGGCACGGGCTCTGCAGGAGCCTTCGTTGCAGCCTGGCCTGGCACGGGGGCCTGTTTGCACGCGCAGGGCTCCCGCCGGCCCCCGCCTGCTCCTTCCAGCCTGGGCCCACGGGGCAGCCGGTCTCTCCGGCCAGCCCCGGTGCCCGAACCTCTCTGCGGAGACGGGCAGGAGTCGAACCATCCCACACAAGGGACCCGTCCCGTTCCCGTCCCCGTCCCCGTCCCCGTCCCCTCCCACGGCACAGACACAGGAGGAGGCCAAATTCCAAAGTCCTTATTCAAGCAAAGCCCGTTCGAAGGGAGAGGGCTGCCCTTCCTCCTGGGGGAGGGGAGCCGCGGGCCGGCAGTCCCGGGGTGGCTCCGCGGGGAGGCCCCAGCGCAGCCGGCGTGATAAAGTCCAGCTCCTTCCTTGGCGCAGGGGAGCGCTGCCCCTCCACCTGCCAGCTGCCGCGGGGGGGCCTGCCCGGCGGTACCCAGCCCCGTTCATGCGTGAGCAGGGCGCGCGGCACACGGGGCTCCCGGTTGCCTGGATAGGAGCCTTTGGCACCGTGAGGCGGCCGGCGCCTCATCCCCTTGAGGGGCAGGGGACGGGCCGCCCCATCCTCGGGGCGCCGGGGCTCAAGGGTCACGGGCCCGAGGTGACGCGTCCTCCTGTGTTGCAGACGACTCGTCGTCGGAGAGCTGCAGCGGGAACGGCTCCTCCACCCTGAACCCCTCCACCTCCAGCAGCACACAGGGGGACAGCGCCTTCCCCGAGATGAACGGCAATGGCACGGCCGCCCCCATGGACTTCGCCGCCTCGGCCGAGGACCAGCCCATCAACCTGTGCGACAAGCTCGCGCCCGCCCACGTCACTCCTTCCTACCCGTCGGACGGCTGCAGCGCGGACGGGCTGCGGAGCCGGGTGAAGTACGCGGCGAAGACGACGGCAGAGGTGCGTCCGGCGGCGAGGCAGGCCGCGCGGAGCCGGGCGCACGGCGCGCACCTGCTCGGGGCACAGGGCAGGGAGGGGCGGCGGGGGAGGGAAGCACAGCCGGGGGGGCAGAGCTGGATGCATTCCCTTCTAGGGAGGGAAGGGGAACGCAGCGCGGCCCAACTCGGCCATTTCCCAGGAGCTGCTGGAGAGCAGCTGCCTCTGGCCCCGCTCCCGCTCCGGGGCCCGGAGCTGCGTCTGGCCCCGCTCCAGCTCCGGGGCCGGCACCGCAGCCAAGAAGAAGGCCCCGAGGAGGACGGTTCGGTTAGCAGAGGTCAGGGAAAGCAAGGGCCGTCGAGCCGGCGTCGAGCCCCCGGCCCAGAGCCCCTCGTTAGCGACGGGAGCGCCCCTCCCCGTCTCGGGAAGCAGCCCCCCTCGGGCAGCCCGTGTGCAAGTCGTTCCCCCGCCCTCCGCCCGCCCAGCGAAACCCGCGGGCAGCGTGAGCGACGAGCCCTTTGTGAGGTCTCGGCAGAGCCGGGCTCCGCGGCGGGCTCCCGCTCTGCGCCGCACAGCCATAAATCCGGGGTCAGCTGTCGACCCTGCCGCAGCAGGCGCCGCGGAGAAACCAGCTCCCAGATAACTTATGTCCCCGTCTCGCGCGAGGAGGGGCAAGCCGCGGCCCCCTGCCCCGACCGATGAGGCTGGGCCAGCAGATGCGCTTGGCTTCTTCCCAGGAACCGACTCCCAACCCCGAGCCCTGTCGCAGCGAGCGTCTCCCGGGCAGGAGAGCGCCGAGCCCCACGGCACACGGGGTAGGGCCCACGGCCGCAAGGCGCCGCGGGCACGGCCCGGTCTGTGGGCTGTGAGGACGGGCTCAGGCTGGTGCTGGTGCTGGTGCATCTCCCGCCTGGGTTTAGCACCTCGGGAAGGGGCTTCCTCATAGAGCATCTGCTTAAGAGGCTCCCTGGCTTCTCTCGCTCGGCCGCCGGACCGAGCCCCCTGCCCACGGGAGTTAGGCACCCTCGTGGCTTAAACCCGGTTGAAAACAGGACGTCCCCCCCGCCTGAGGCTGCTGCTGGCATCTCCAGGTTTGCACGCGCAGCACGAGGCCAGCGCTGGCGGGGACCCAAACCCGGCGTCTCCGCCGCTGTCACCATCCAGCGCTTGCACCTCTTGCGCGTTCCCTCTCCTGGCTGGTCCGCGCTGCAGAGCTGGGGGCAGCTGCATCCTTTCCCTGGGCAGGGAGCGTGACGTCCAGCCGGGCAGGGGACGGGCCCGGGGCACTCATGGTTTTGACACGCCCTCTCCTCTCTCAGTCTCCCCCCTACAGCTCCGGCAGCTATGACTCCATCAAGACCGAGGTCAGCGGCTGCCCCGAAGACCTGACCGTCGGCCGAGCGCCAACAGCCGACGACGACGACGACGACCACGATGACCACGAGGACAATGACAAAATCAATGACTCCGAGGGGATGGATCCCGAGCGGCTGAAGGCCTTCAACGTAAGGGCACCGGGCCGGGCCGGGCCGGGCGGGGCCGGGCCTTCCCGGAGCTGCACCGCGGCCCGCTCACCGGGCACGTTGTCCGCTCTCTTTGCAGATGTTTGTGCGTCTCTTTGTGGACGAGAATCTGGACCGGATGGTTCCCATCTCCAAGCAGCCCAAGGAGAAGATCCAGGCCATCATCGAGTCCTGCAGCCGGCAGTTCCCCGAGTTCCAGGAGCGGGCTCGCAAGCGCATTCGCACTTACCTCAAGTCCTGCCGCCGCATGAAGAAGAACGGCATGGAGATGGTGAGCCTCCCCTCGCCCTGCCCAGGACAAAACATTTTATCCCGGGACAAAGTGCAGTTGTTCGGACATCCACGTCCGTTGCCCCGGGATAAATCCTAGAAAGATTCACAGGGTGAGAAGTCCTAACAGTTCAGCCCGACACCGCGAAGCGCATCTGAACAGTTATCCTGGGACAAAGCCAGGGCTGTTCCTACCACAGAGATGCAGGACCTGGAGGGGAGCACCAGGCTGAAGCCTCTGGTGCCTCGCTTTTCAAATATTAGCTTGTCATTTAGGACACGGAGGTTTCTGTGCCCACGACGCAGCCCGGGGAGCCCAGGGGCGGCGAGACCACTCGCTCCCTCCACATCTCCCAAAACACAGGCTCTCTGGTTTTCTCCCCGTGCAGACCAGGCCCACCCCACCCCACCTGACCTCAGCCATGGCAGAAAACATCCTGGCAGCCGCCTGCGAGAGCGAAACACGGAAAGCAGCCAAGAGAATGCGGCTGGAGATCTACCAGACATCCCAGGTAGGATCTCGGTAGCCCTCCCTCCGCGCGCCGGGTGCGCTCTCACCAGCCTTTTCCCCAGCCACGGCAGGGGACTCGCTCCAAGGCCCAGCCCGGGTCAGCAGAGCTCTTGCAGGGCGACTTGCTCCGAGGCGCTGGGGCGAGGGGGAGGAAGCAGCAGCCGCTCGCAGGGCCGTGCGTGCAGGGCATGCATTGGGAAGGGCTGAGCAAGCAGGGCGAAGGTTTGGGGGCGCGCCGGGAGGGAGTTAGGGCGTTCCCGGCACTGGGAGGGAGCGGCAGCCCTTGCAGGGGCAAGTTGCGCACGTTCCCAGGGGAAGGAGGACGGCGGGAGCGTCATGCGCATCGCAGGGAGGAGTCCAGGTGGTCCGAGTGTCCGGGAGGCGCTTGCCCACCAAAGGCCTCGCAGCCAACGGGGATGCACGAAGGTCGACACTGCCTTTGCCGCCCCTTGCGCCGCGAGGCCCTTCCTGGCACTCACTAGCGCGTTTCCCTTGCCGCAGGACGAGCCCATCGCTCTGGACAAGCAGCACTCCCGCGACTCCACGGCCATCACCCACTCCTCCTACTCACTGCCAGCTTCGTCTTACTCCCAGGACCCGGTCTACATCAACGGGAGCCTGAACTACAGCTACCGTGGCTACGGGACCCTCGGGGGCAGCCTCCAGCCACCCACTTCGCTCCAAACAGGGAACCACAGTAACGGTAAGCGCGACGTGGCCGGGAAGCAGGCGGCAGGGCCAAGCGCTGCCCGGTCTCCTCCAGCATCGCATCTCCCCTCTGTCCGTCCAAACGGGGTCCCCGCCCAGGGCCCACCTCTTCTGCCCCAGCAGCCGCGAAGGCTCCTGGAAAGCAAGGGCAGGACCGTGGCAGGGGACCGTCTTTACCTTGAGAAGAGAGAACATGGACCAGGCATTCATGATTAACAGAGGCCACCCTGATCCGCGGGCTGCTTGGAGGGGGTCCCTTCCCCCCACCTCCCTCCCTCCGCCCTAAGGAGGGCTGCGTCTGCCTGCGGGCTGGGAAAGCAGCCGAGCAGGGAGAGAAAACCGCCCCTGTCCTGGCGGCGAGGGAGCAGGGGGCTGGAGGGAGGAGGAGGTTGGGGGCACGGTCAGGCCGACTTCGTAGACATCAGGGCTGGAAGGGACCTTGCAAGATCCTCGGGTCCAGCCCCCCGCCCGAGGGGCAGGAGTCAGCTGGGGTCAGATGATGCCGGCAGCATCGGCATCCAAGTGGCAGCAAACCATCCACGCCAAAAAGAGCGGGGACAGGCCGGAGCAGCAGGGGTCAGGCAGGGCCACAGCCTGGGGGAAGCTGGGAGGCAGGAGGGCGCATCCCCGCGGAGGGGTGGGCTCCAGGCCCCTGTGGGGCCACATGCCACGAGGCCTCTCCCAGCCCCGCTCCGCGCCTCGGCCTCCTTCCTCTTCCTCTGCCCTTGCCCCGGCTCCGCCCCAGCCGGCGGGCGCAAGGATTTGAACGGATGTGATTTCCGGAGTCCTGAGAGATGCCTGTCTGGGATTAACTGTTATCATCCCTCACTAATGCCTCTTAACCCGGAACGAAGATCCTGCCCCAGGCCCCAGCTGCCGAGACCTAATCCTTGCAGCTAGAACCGGGGGGCCCACACTTCCCGTCCAGGCTCTGGGGCTCGGGGCCCTTCTCCTCCGGGTGCTGCTCCGCCGACAGCCGGCCCCGGCACGCAGCACGCTCGCTCCCGTCTTGTCCATGTTTAGAGCTCGTCTCCCAGCCCTCTTCCCCTGCCCCTGCCCGGGCTCCTGCCAGCCAGCTCCTTTAAAGGCAAGAGAGCGCACTCCTGCCACATCCTCTCCATCTCCCCTCCCCTCCCCACCTTCGACGGCGTCCCACTCCCCTGCTAGGACGAAGCCAGCACGGATCTGGCCCCTCTTATGCCCCCAGCCCCCATCTCCCTGCAGCCCCTCTGCACCGGAGCTGCCGTTCCCCGGCCAGCGCGATTCCAGCTCAGCCACTTCCCCATTTTCCTCCTCCGGTTTGCACCACGGCTCCGGTCGCCTGCCTGCTGCCTTCTCCTCTCTGCTGCCGCTGTCCTTGCTTCACTCAGCCCTCCCCTTCCACGCTCCTGGACGCACGCCCATGTCCTCTGCTCGGGCTCCCAGGCCTGTCCTGTGCCATTTCAGCAGTGCCTCCGCTCCCCCACACACTCCCCTGCCCCCGATGGTGGGTCTGTGCTCCCCTGCTCTTACCTGCTGGGAGCCCCCCGGGCTCGTGCGCACAGCCAGCTCGGCATCCAACCCTGCCCCGGCTCGGCCGTCTCAGCGCGGGCTGGCACCGCTTCGGCCTAAACGGAGCAAAAGCCTCTGCTTCTCTCATCCCTCCGGGGCCACCTCCGCTCTTTAGCCCACGACCCGGGTGAGCTCCCAGTCTCCCTTTCCTGCTCTCGCCCCCCAAATTGGGCGGTGTCCATTCCTGCCCATCCCTGCCCTCCCATTGCTGATACCCGCCTGGGTCCAAACCTGGTGCACGTTGCAGGGGGGTCACCTTTCCTGCCCCCCTGTGCTCTTCACTCAGCCCAGCAGCAGCTCCGAGCCATTCCTCCTCCTCCCAGGCCTAATCACCAGCTCTCCTGCCGGGCGCCTCATTGCCTGCGTCTCCCCCTCCCGAGCACGCTGCGCTGCTCCGTTTCCCCCATGCACCGTCCAGGTTGCGGCTGCCCCTGCGCAGCGCGGACGCCGTCCCTCCCTTCCCTGCAGCGCGGGGCCCTGACGCGAAAGCAGATGGAAGATGGGCGGGTGCTTAGGGACGGTGGCGGGGCCAGACCCCTGCTCCTAGCTACTCCTGCACGTCAGCAAGTGCAGGCTGGGGGCTCGCTCAACCCCTCGGGGGAAGGGGGTTCATTGAGGACGGGCAGAAGACGCCGTTGGTTTGGGTCTGATGGAGCATCTGCGTGGGAGCCCTTTTGCCCAGTGCACCCGAGCACCAAGGGACTGCGGCTGACCCTGTGCCAGAACTGACCCCGGGCAGCCGCGGCCGGTCACCTCGAGAGACGAGCCAAAAAGCAGCCTCCTGCGTCCTCGGGTTGCAGCGCGCTGCGAGCGGCTCCGAACCGCAGGAGGCACGACCGCCCCAGGGCCCGGCGTGCGTCTCCCTGCCGGTGGGGCTAGCCCAGCCGAGCTCCCCACTGCGATTCAGCGGGACGGGCTCTCGCACCCACGCAGCAGGTGTTTCTCTCCCTGCCACCCATGGAGAAACAGCTCTGCCTGAGCCTCGTGCCTCTCTTGCAGGCGGGGGGGGGGGTGGGGACAGCAAGCACGCGTCTGACGGCTGACGTTTCACGTGTGCCCATCACGCATGCACGGTGCAGCAGCAAAATCGGAGCCGCGCGTCTCCTCCTCGGGCCCGCCGTGCCCTTTGGGGCAGCCGCCGGCCCTGTTCCACTCCTGACGCCCTCCCTTGCTCTCCCTTTGCAGGTCCCACTGATCTCAGCATGAAAGGGGGGGCATCCAGTACCGCCCCGTCCAACAGCACCAGCAGGGGGATGCAGGCCGCCCAGCTCAGCCCCACGGAGATCAGCGCGGTGCGGCAGGGCATCCCCCGCTAGCCAGAGGTCCTTGCCCTGGTGCGGCGGCGGACCGCCGCCTACCGAGAGTCCGCGGCTTTTCTCCTCCGGTCGGCAGATGAACTGGAAAACCTCATTTTACAGCAGAACTGACTCCGGGCGTCCGCGTAGCTCCTCTGTCAGAAGACAATTGACATCCTCTAGAAAGAGGCTCCCGCTCGTGTCCTGCTCAGGACCGACCATCGTCCTCCCACCATGCGGGTGGTACATTTCCTTTGAGAGGTGGGATCCGAGAGACCCGTTTTCTTTCACACTCCGAGCACCTGGGACTTTGGGCACAAAGACGCATTTTCGAACCATACTGCACAGACCAAAAGCCAAACGTGCGACTTGGACGGGTGCGGGACTTTCTAGGGTGGAAGGGAGCCTGGGGAGGTTGGGGCTGCAGCTGTATTTAGGAGACCCTTTGTGGACCCCACTGTTAGAGTTCCACCCCCAGATAATTACCTTTCCAGTCTTAGGTGAGCTGAATCGCATATTTATTGAGAAATGGACCCTCCTCTCCCCTTAGTAATTTATTTTTCTGAAAATGGATTCGTTTAAGTTTGTACAGGTTGCCAGTTGTGTGTCCGTCTGATGAGAAGGCATTTACTCCTGTGAAATAACACATTCCATGTCACTACACTACTAACGGCTGGGCAGCGACGCCGCTCCTCCTGGAAACCCGGGTCCCGCAGGGCGGTCGTCCGCGAGCCCGGCAGCCTCCGGGCTGCTCGGCCTCCCATAAGCTTAGGTGGAAGCTGAAGAAGGAAGAAAGGAGCGCCCTGTTTAGACCTGATCTCTAAGCAGTCCTGTAGCAGCAGCAGTGGGATCTGATATTTCCTGCAGAGACCCAGCAAGCTCAGTAGACCTCCGACCAGAAGGACCTCTCTCTCTCTTTCACTCGTTTAAAATTGAAAATTAAAAAAAAAAAAGAGAAAACAAGGAGACATCTGAGAAACACTGTCCTGCGTTCATGATCTGTTTTCTACCTCACACTCCATTGTGGGCTTTTTCCAGGACTCCCCGATCTGGCTCTTAACGGTTCACCCCCGAACGCGTGCATGATGCATAGCCTGACTGCTCGGCAGAGACGCGGAGGCCGTGGAGGAGCGCGACACTAAGCCAGCAGCTCGACACCTCGCCTGGCCTGATGCCCTCTCTGCTCCGAGAAAGGAAGGTGCGCTGCTGCTGCTGCACGATCAAAAACCATCCAATCGCTCCTTGAAACCCAGGCTGTTTTCACACGTGCATGTGAAGCCAGTGCTGGGGCAGCAGCGACAGAGCTGCTTAGGATAGGCACCTGGGACTAACAAGAGGTAGGGCAGGCGCTTGGGGAGGCAAGGCATGCCGCTCCAGCCCCACGAGCCGTTCCCAAGGAAGCAGAGGCCAGGAGACGCTCAGCAGCAGTGCCAGGGGCTCCCTGCAGGCCCTGGAGCCCCCCAGGAACAGTCCTGGAATAAGCCCACAATTCCTAAAGTGTGAAAAAGAGATAGGCCTGATTACCACTGCTCAGCCCCTTCCCTCCCCCCACACCAAGGCACTTCCCTTTGCTCAGTGCAATACCTATCACCAGTGCTGCTAAACCAGGGACTATGCTCGGGCATCGATGCCGAGCAGGGCCAAGCAATGCAACGTGGTCTGTAGCCATAAAAAGCAGCAGCAACTGCTGCCGGAGAACCCATGAGACTTCTCCTCGCCTCCTCCCTTCCCAGTGCTGGCGGAAACCCAGGCCTGCTCTCCTCTGGAGGGCAGGAGCCAGGAGAAGCAGCCCTCGATGAGTGCCGCGGCGGCGGCGAGCGTTTGGAGTGCAGGTGGTTTCCTTCTCCAACTCCTTTTAGACCAACTTGTCACGAGCCTGTCTTGGTGCGGATGGTTTCTGCGGGGGTCAGGCCTGCACTGCAGAAATCAGCCGTGCTAACCCAGGGGTTTCAACCGCTGCAGGTGGCAGAGGCCGAACTTCCATCGTATTTTTGGAAAGCTTTTTCTTAACCAAATCCCACCCCATAAAACAGAGGGGACAAGCAGTGCTGGCTGAGGAACAAAGCCCTGCTCTTCGCTTTAGGAGAGCCAAGGCCTCAGGCTCTCTAGACAAGAACCTGCCCAAGCTCAGCACTGGAAGGGATTTCCTATTGCATTGACCTTTTCCCCCCAAACCTGGAAACTTTTCCCAGCTGCTGGAGAAAGGGGACTCAGCTCCTGACCGTGGCCTACAGTCAGAGTCCCCCCAGGGAGAAGGTGGGGGGGTTGCCGCGGATCAGACTTGGCGCCCCTCATTCCAACACAAGCCAAAAGGGGCAAGTGTGTGGGCACGTCCCGACCAGGCCAAGTTACGGGGAGGGCAGGCCAGTACCAAGGTCGAGGCAGCCGAGTAAAGAACCACCATGCACATCCAGACCTTCGGACAGACACTTTCCCAGCACTTCGCAAGCCTGCTTGGTTTGTCCACCCCCCGCCCCCCCCATACTTTGAATTTATGTAAATATTTATTTTTGTGTGAATACCATGAAGTAACAAACCCTTTACGAAATGTAACCACAGCCATTTGTGAAAGTCTTAATGTTAAAGAAAGAGAGGCAGAGACAATCGCTGTCCCAGAATTCTCTCTATAGATAACTTAATTGTTGCCTCTGCTCCTTAAGAGGCCATCGTGAACATGTAGCCATAAGTTTGCCAGCCAATTAACTAAGAAAGGGGTTGCCCAGGGGCTTATTGCAAAGAGATCAACGGCAGCGAGAGTTCGATTCGAGCTGTATTTATACCGGTTCTAGCTGTCTTTACCAGATCACCTTGGAACTTGGCTTAGCGCATGTGTTAAAAGTTCAGTAGCTCTTAAATCGTTTCAAACACTGGCTGAACAGAGCTGAGACTCTGGCTCGCGTAGGAAAAACAATGGACAACCCACCCGGCGACACCGACTGATGTTCATAGCTTGCAGCTGGAGGGTACACGCGCAGATGTCTGAAGCCCTGGTGACAGCAGCATCTGTGACAAGTGAAACAAATGGGATCCACTACATATTTCTGTCAGGGAACTTTTTTTTTTGGTTGTTTTTTTGGGTAAGCTGCAGCTGTAGTTTCTTTGGAGCTAGCTCCACAGGACATCTCAGTGCTCTTTAACTGGTCCTTACTCGATATCGGCCCTTCTGTGTGCAAAACCTGTCGTTTCACAGCCACGATCCTCAGTTCTCCCTAGATACTACAGGACTAGGAATCTCCGAGTTAGATTCTCAGGCAGAAGCAATGAGCAGGAGCAGAACACACTGGCTTTCCAGACTTCGTGACGGCTGAAAGGAGAGCCCTAGTTTAGCGGATGGTCTGGGGGACAAAAAAAAAAAAAAAAAAAAAAAATCTCAGTGATCAAGAAAACACACGATTTTTGTTTCCTTGGGGATCCTCCTCACGGGCACGCGTGGGCTGTCCAGTGCCCAACGCCGCGTTTCAGCAGGCGGAGGAAGAAGTGTTCACGGGATGCCAAGCAGATGCGACTTGTACCTCCCTCCCCAGTGCAGAGGGCTGCTCCCCTCCGGCGGGCGGCTGTAGGATTTAGTACCAGTTCATTTACAAAAATGCTGCTTTGAACTCAGAGGGTTAAATAATATACTTTTGATTTGTAATTTTTTGTAAAACTTTTTACAAGGTAGCATAGTATTTCACCAGAATACCAACTACAATCCGTCCATGGTCTGATTTTTATATAATTTAGTGGTGCTTTAGAAAACTTTTGTTTGGTTGTTTCAGAGCCGTACAGCTCAGTTCTTCGCCTGTATCTACCTAAGACCAATGTGAACCTTTGTATTTTTGCTCCTAATTTTGGACTCAGTGAAAGTGTACTGTTTACATGTACAGAACTCCCAGCCCCTGTGTGTTCTGCAAGACCTGCTGTTGAAGAGGAAGATGCACCTCACCCAGTTCATCTGCCTAAGAAAGCCACAGACTCACTTTCTCTCTCACGGAAATGTTTCACCGTCTTAAAAGACAAAACCCCCCCCCCCCATCCCTCCCCCCGCCCAATGCTGAGATGTGCTGTAACAGATTTGTTCTTTGCACAATCTAGTCTATCTTGAGTGGTCAACTTAAGAAATAGCTTTGGTCTAAAAACCTGAGACCTGATACGACAGAATTCACTGAAAAACCGACAGCCAGGACCCCGCATGGAAACAGAACCGTATGAGGGTGCTGTTTCACCAGCCTCCTTCCCTGGTACCCAAGGCACGAAGGAAAAGCTGCTCAGCTGGACTTGAATCCAAGCTGAATAGAGCAGCAATCACAACAGCTGGGGAAGGGGGAAGAACCTGCTTTTTCCTTCAGCACAACTGGAGACGCGCGTCCCCGCACGCCTGGTCAAGTCATCCCCAATGCTGATTTCAGAATAAAACGGTAGGAGAGGAGTCCCTCGGGAGACACGGGGGTCCCCGAATGAAGTCGAAGACGCCCCATTTGGAAAGCCAGTACTTTCCAGGGGGCTCGAGTAGCAAACATGGCACTTAAACCACCAGGGGAAGAGAATCCAACTTCTAAGGTGACACTTTATTGCGTAATCAATTGATTCCTTTCTAAATGATATTTTTGCAGCTAGGCACCTATGCAACTCAATGTGGCTCTTTTAAGCAGATGAGCACTTCCTCCTCAATGAGCTCTATACAAATGATTTGTGTTATATACTGTGGATTTTTCCAGTAAATGTGGCTTAATATTTTAATTCTTAGAACGTGTGTCTATTATATATGTGATGCAACTTAATTCTGTTCTGTTTGTGGAATGATTAGCACAGGCCAACTCCCTGTTCCCCTCACTTAACAAAGACCAATGAGCTGTTAATCAAGCTGTTATCTCCATGGTATTACTTGCTAAATGCACTGATTTCATAAGTATGTGGAATCCTTTTTTCTTTTGAATCTGTATATCATATATAAGACTGAATCTACTTAATAAACACTGTATAACAAACAGGCCTCCTACATCCGCTGTCGAGCAGACCTGGGGTGGCTTTCATCTCCCTGTTACGGCATTTTGTACCAAATGAGCCTTCTGCCAATACCAGCCCCCCACGAGCCCAGTTCTGCCGTCCAGTGAGCGCCTACAGCCTACCACGCAGAAGGGCAGTTGGACTGTCGTCTGCTGCCCAGAACAGTATTACCAGAGGCATGGACGAAAAAGCAATACAACTAGCCTTCATTCAAGTACCTCTGACACGCTGTCTTCCCACTCCTTACCAGACAGCTGCAGCAACTCCTATGGAGACAGCTACATTCACAATCACTTCTGGGAGGAGGAGCAATTTTATGCTGAAGTCACTTTTGACAAAATGCATTTTGTCTGCTCTCTGGGGGAAAAATTATGTTTTAGTTCTGGGTGTGGGGGAAAGGGAACCCTTTTTGTTAAAAGTAATCCCCCCACACCCACGGAAAACAATGGTTTTCTGGCCCCTCTATTCACTAAGTAAAACACCACTGATCTTTGCATTTGCATGGTACCCGACACTACAAGAGGATCACAAAACAGCAGCTAGCTAAGCCTCCCCATTTCACACCTGTGACTGGGTGGCAGGAGAAGGCAGGATTTTTACCAGATGCTAACAGAATAATTTGTATAACCAGTTCAGAGGCACACACAGACAGGCCGATTGGATCTTGCTAGAAAGCAACCAGGAGGTGGCACAGTGGTAAGCATCTGACAAGAAACATCAACATCGCATCCTAAAGCATACTTTGTTCATTTATAAAAGCAATGCTACTTTTGTAGGGTACTCTGGGGTAGGTTTTCAAAACAGAAAAGTCTTACTAAGACTAAAACTTGGTACAACATTAAGGTCTTGCATCTCAGCTGAGCAGTGGAGGATGACTGCTCCTATGGTGGGATGTGTGGATTAGCAGGGTCCTAATGCAGGTATGTGCAAACGAGTTCTCGGAGCATTCAGATATACCTGTAATTGTTTTGGGATCTTCACAGCTGCAAACGGTTCTGTTGGTTCAGGGGGGGATGGATTTTGCTGCCCCTTCCCAGCTGTTCAGCTCATTCCAGGCCTGCAGCATGACACTGGAGCGCTGCTTAGCTCAATGCAAGAGGTAGACAGGACACACTCCATTGTTTTGCAAGACAGAGGCTATTACTTACTAGAAAAACATCACAGAGAAAATATTTAAGCGTTATTCATTCTAGATCAGTGTCAAATTCAAGCAGAAGTATTCAGGCTTACCTTACATCCAGCTGTGAAGTGTTCCAGTCTTTCTGACTCTGGAGACAGCTATCTTAGCTATTGTCATCCTGCACCAGTGGCATGGGAGCTGCTGGAATCCCAGTCTTGCAATTTTAATTTACACTTAACATTTAAATGGTTTGTTTACAAAGTTTTCCACAATCTGATCAATATATTTTAATTAACTGAACATAAAAGCTCATCCGGCTGTACCCAGACTTCTTGACATACTCAGCAAGAGTAAAAATAAAGCTTACAATAGCATTTAAAAAAAAAAAAAAAAATCAACATAAATACCTTTTTTTTCCAAAACTGGTGTCAGCACAGCCAATCATCTGTTCTGTGGGCTAATTTCTCAAGCACAGATGTGACTCCCATAAATGACAAAACGCCAAAGCATCAGTGCTTCGAAGGCCAAAGGTGCCTAGCCAGCTTTCACCCCTGAAGGTTAGCAACAGAGCTGACTAATCTTTATATGCACCTAAAACTCTTGCCGCACTGCTACTATAAAAATTTTAAAACCATGCTTCTTTTCCCATACTTTAAACAGATCGTCGCCTCATATTCAGCAACACTACTAAGGCTCCATTATTTCCCCACCTTCCTCTTGCTCTAGGTGGGTTCTTCCCAAACAAGCCAAGGACCTAGAGGCACGATTCAATGCACTACTGTCACACTAAGCTAGGCAGTTAACTAGGAGTGAATTGGATGTAGAAGATGAACCATAGTTTTCTGTGTATATAGCAGCCTTCACGCCCAGTTTATGAGATTTTCATCTGCCCTGTGGAAGTCCCACCAGTCAGAGGACAGTCCTTCCACGCAGAGGACAGTATTGCATAGCTCGTGCTAAGATTTCCAGGCCTCACGGCCCAGAACACAGAGAGAAGCATCCTGACAGTCTAAGCTTGCTGGTAGTTTCTGAAGTCCTTTAACTGGCATCTACCCACTGCATTGCTTTGAAATCAGCATTAATACCTATTAACCCAACAGTTAGACATTAAAAGAAAAAGCCATATAATAGCAGAGGCCAAGTATTAAGCCAATAAATGAGAGACCTCCCTATGCGCTATGGCATACAGTGAATTAGCCCCAATAAAGCACCTGTCAGAAACCCCTGCCATCGTGGAAGGGACAGACAGCAGTGAACTTTGCTCCAGCAAGGAATCCAATACTCCGAGCTGCTTGGGTGCATCTTCCAGACTTTGCCTCACCCGAGCTGTAGGAAGGATCTGCAGGAGGGCACCACCTTCACTCATCTGCTGCTGTCTGAACTTCATTCGGTCGTTTCTATGCAGCAACGACAGCCCCCTCTTTGTTCGGGTTGGTTGAAGAACTTGGGAGTGCTGCCAAAGGCGAACCGAACTGACCTTGTCAAAAAATAAGTTTCTCTCATCCTGGCTATGGCAAAACAACATCGAACCTGGCAGATCGTGAGTCTGCAGCACCGGGAGAGCTGCAGAAGAAGAGGATTGAAACCACAAATGCAGGTTTTACAGAGTGTTTATTTTTCCAATACCACAAGGGACATACAAGAGCAGGGCCCTCTGGAGAGCTCTGCAGACCAGACCGGCTTCAATCTGTACGCTACAGTGGCCCCAAAGGGCACAGAGCCAGACTGCCCAGCTCTGCTTCCCATCTTTGGTAAGCAGGTTTTCATACCATCCCCTCAGACTTCTCTAATACTGCATTTCAATTCACCCCAGCACCTGGCTGTCTCTCATTTTACAGTATAAAGCTGCCAGCTTGGTGAAGGGTAAACCATTTCAGAGACAACAAAGCTGACTGCAGCCCACAGATTTCACACTCCCTATGGATCTCAGAACAGGGAAGTCTACAATTTAAAAAGGCGCACGGTCAAGAGGTAGGTAGGAGGTAGAAAAGGGGTGGGAGAAAGCATCACAATCCTCACTAGCTGTTTAAATAAAATGGTAGGTTTGCACTTGGGGCAACCCAGTCCTGAGAGGCAACTGCTCAAAGGAGGGAGGGTCAGGTTTCTTTTGCTCGCATCAGTCACGGATGCGAAAGAGCTTTCACCTCTTTGCACTGCAGCTTTAACACTGTTCATGGCAATAGCAGTGAATTGTTACTGCCACAGAGAGGAGAGAGGAAAAAAAAAAAAAAAAAGAGAGAGAGTTTGAGAGAAAGAGAAGCAAGATACAACCAAGCTCGCAAATCATGGCAGGTCGTCCTGGAGATTGCATGGCAGTCCATTTGTGCACCGCCGCCACTGAGGCAGAGGGAGGCAGCTGGAATCGAGACACACACCTTTGCACGTTCAGCCTCATATCAGGCAAGACAGAATACAGTGGCTCTGACTACAGATGCAGATTAATAACTAACACCACTTTAATGCAATACTGCTGAAGAGCCCGAAAAAAGAAACAAAAAGAAATAAAAAACGGAACAAAAAGAAATCCAAAAAAAGATAAAGAAAAAGAAACCCCCAGAAAACCCCATTATGTTCTATGTACATTACATCCATTTACAGAATTGGCCAGTACTGTGTACAACATATAATTACATGATCAAACAAATGCAGAGAGTATACTTACAGGAGCCAAATAATCCACTTTATACATCCAAGAATTAAAAGTTAAAAGTATAAAAAAGAAAAAAGGGAAACACTGCTTTGAATGTGAGATGACCATCACACACAGATGCACAGCTAGACACTTGCGAGTGGTCAGATGCTGTCACGGTAAAATCCTTATTGTAGGGCTTTAATACGGAGAGATTACTGGCCACACAAATGAACTCTCAGGAACCCTTGACCTTTTATACTAGTTTGTAGCGGTATTTGCCAGGAGAAGCGGCCACGTCAACTGGTCCAACAGTTCGGGAAGCCACGCATCTTCCTTCAGTCCAGAAGACACCGAGGCTGGCAGCTAGCATGTTTGGCTTCCTGCATTCCCTACACGTGGCTCCGTTCAACACGTGGTCACCCATACGGGACTCATTAGCCACCTGCAGCGTTTTCCAGGTCACTTTGTTCTGCTGTAGCATTCAAAGAAGCGTGGAGAACCACCATCTGCAGAGAAGCTTCACGTCTACATCGATTGTACAGTAGTACTTTTTCCACACACAGGGAGTGGAGATGGCAGAAGGGGAGAGTGGAAGACTGGATTCTGCTCTGCTAAGGCAGAACAGGGCCTAACCTAGCTCAGCCCTTAAAATGGAAACACACCCTGCTTCAGTTCCTTTGGATATAACGGTCTCCTCTAAGAGGTCCATAGATTCGCCCAGCAGGCTGCCTCTCAGTCAGGGATTAGCCTCAGCACATGTACCAGAGCACAATCAACATTTCCATGATGGCATTAAGCAGATCGGAGTGTAACTGTGAGCAAGAAAAGGTTTTGCACCGTCGATTTGAGTGGGAAGGCAAATCAACTTTCTCACCAAAACTTAAGAGTGTAATATTGTCTCTATTATAAACAGAATCATATCTGTATACAGGTTTGAGGATCAGTCATTATCAAAATACACACACTAAATATACAATTTTTCCCATGGCCATAATTTATTATCTCACCACAAGGCACAATACACAAAGCTTAGAGGGTCCTATACAGTCATCATGACAAAATGCCCCGCATCCTTTACACATAATCATGGCTTTAAGGCTGCAGGAACACTTGAGCGATATTTCTTCCACACTGCTGCTATCAGCAAACATCTGCACAGAGAGAGACGCATTATGATTTGCAGCAAAGTTCGCTTTGTGGGTTAGCTGCATCATGCTTCCAGCGAGGCCCCTGGGAAAAGCTGGAGTGTTGGATGAAAAATTAAAGCTGGTGGAATTAAGCTGAAACTTAGAAAGCTTCCCATAAAATGCCTGTTTGATATTAAGCTGAGAGGGGATGGAAGAAGGCTCTAAAGGCTGATTGAGCCCTTTTCCTGGCTCTCTCGGTAACTTGAAAAACGGCAAGTCCATGACCAGGGGAACGCTTTGCAAATGCTCCATCAGTTCCACAGGATTTGGGGCAGCATCCTTCCTGTTCTCCATGTTACTCTTGGCTGGGTCCCCACAGGCCAGGATGTTCTCATTTTTTATTCCTCCCAGGGTACTGGCCGGTTGTTTCGAAGGCCATTCCTCCCTAGCAGTCAGTACTCCTGCTCCAGGGGCACAGCTCTTATTCGGTGGCATCTGCTTGCTGGGAGACAAAGTTCCCAGGGCTGGAACATGCTCCAAAGCTCTAGGATGTAGCCTAGAAGGGCTGTTGCAGGGGAAGCCAGAACCAAAAAGCTTTTTGCCTTGGACACCAGCATAATGTTTATTGACAGAGGTTCCACCATTCTGATTTGGACCAAGAGAGGTTACATTTGGAGATAAAAATCTAAGTGCCGCGGGTGGATTTAGCTTTTCCGGACTTTTGTTTGTGACAACACTTGTTAATGGATTGTGCTGTGGGACACTATGGACCTGAGGCAACTCTTTCTGATTTTCAAAGCTACAAGAGGAGGCTTTTCTTTCTCTGGGGCCCAACTCTTCAGGCTTCTGTGAGCCACGCACATGGCTTCCCAGGTGGTCTTGAGAGTTTAAGTTTAGACCGACTTTGGGATGCGTTTCTGGAACGTCAGGCGGGGTCTCTATAGCTTCTGTTCTGGGCAATGCTGTCCCAGAGTTGCCTTGCTTTTTCTGGGGATCTCCCAGAGATCTCCGAGAGTAGAAATCACCACTTCTACTTAGGGCACCTGCATTTATTTCCACATCTTGCGAAGAATCTTGGTCAAAGTAGCTACCGCTACTCCTCTTCATTTGCAAGGAATGGTTTTCCAAAGACCTGTCCAGACGTGGTTCTGTAATTTCTATCTGGATGCTGGCATGCGATACTGGGAGAACTTTCTCCAAAGAAAGATTCCCCTTGAGCAGCTGCATAACCAGAGGGTTGTTGGCTTCAACAGAGGACATGGGCCTGGTGGGAGTGGGCAGCTTTTTCTGGATCTCAGGTGTTTGGGTTAGAGGCGTATGTGGCACCCACCTCTGAGGCTGAGACGCATTACTCACCACTGTTACTGAAGGCAAATCCACCACATATGAAAGACCGTCAGTTTTCACGGTGGATTCAGATCCAATCCTGTTGAATCTCCCAGCCTGGCTCTGCTTGGAGGAGTCTTTTCCTGTAGCTTCCTCCTGGTTGATGCTCTTGAAGCACATCTCCATCTCTGCATTCTCATCCGTTAGGTCAGCTTCAAAATCTGAAGCAGTTTCTGTGGTTTCACTGTGCATGCTTTGGGTTTCGTCATCTCCATTTGTCTTCAGCTCCTGAATCTCTCTCATCTGCTGACAGGCATTTTCCGTGTCTGCTCCAGGAGGCTTCTCCCGCAGCTGAGGAAGTCCTTCAGAGATATCTATTCCCTCCTGAGATGGTAGACCATCATGTGAAGAGGGTTTCACCAGAGACCCCCTGCGCTGCTCTCCTCCATTCTGTATTTCACTTTCATTCAATCTCTCTGCTGGTTGGTGTGTGAAAACGCTTAACCCTGGGCCCATGTTCTCCATTCCAATTGCATTCATTTTTGAGTTCTCACAATTAGTGGCACCATCTCCTGTAGATAGGTCAGAGCCATTAAATCTAGCTTCAGTGTCTGGCTCTTGTTGTTCTTTACCTTCTGGTGATGATTCTGGAGTAAGAAAAGATTGCAAAGGCAAAGTTTCCTTGCCAGCAGGATTACAGTTCAACTCTGTGGGAGCACTACCATCTTTACGCCCTGAAACAATACTGCTCTCTCCTACTAAACTTGCCACAGACCCCTGTGCCTGAGAACGAGAGAGGCTGTTCTCACGAGGA
>NW_005842450.1:639526-642823 GCF_000455745.1 Alligator sinensis
ACTGCATGCCTGCTTACTGCACAGGCTTTCAGCCCTTATGTCCTGGAGGAGTGGCTCAGAGCTGTCTTCCTGCTCCTCAGAAGTCGCAGTGTCAAAGGACGACCCAGTCAAAGGACTGCTGCGTGGGAGTTTAGCTGAAGCAGCAGTAAGCTGAGCTCCCCCTGAGACAGCATCTGCAGCACGTTCAAGAAGACAGCCTCCCTCGCTGTTAGGAGCGCAGGCATCCGGTTTTGCAGGTCCGGAGGAATGTGTGTTAGCTACTTGCACAGCTATCTCGGAATTAGCCTCTTCTCCCTCTAGAGGGGGAGGCGGCAGTAATTGTGTTCGTTGTAGATTTGACGAACACTTTCCATGAGTTCTCTTTGATCTCCTGTGCTCTGTATGGCTACTGGAGTCTCCTCCTCCTTTATCTGTGCTGCTCCCCCCTCCTCCTCCTGGCCCACCCCCGCCTCCAATGGCTGTAGCAGCCTCTCGCTGGGCTCGGGCTTGCAAAGCACGGGCTTTAACGTCTGCGAGTGTTCTGGCACCTGTCCTGCCCCGGCTAGAGGGCTCCGTGTTGGGGATGATCCTGGGGCATATCTGGTAAGCTGGCTGACCTTTAACCACCCAGGGTGGTTTGATACGTGAAAGTTGAATCTGAAAGAAAACCACAGGGAAAAAAAGGGTCAGAAGGTATTTAAATCCAACAGTGGATGGTTCTTAAAAGCCAAAAGGCATTGTGTTCTAAACTGATTTACAAAAATGAGCATTAGGGAAATTCAATGCATTTGGCTAAAATTTCTGCAGAGGGATTTTGCAGCTGCCCTTCGCCTCTGCTCACACTGTGCCACGCCACATTTTAAGATTTACTTTATGGTGACATCATCCTTGTTGTCCTGCAGACGAATACTAAACTGATGGGATAAGCACCACCAGAGTCGGCACTTTATAGAGAAGAGTCAGTTTTGATTTCTATCGGGTGCAATCACTCTGGACTCGGTAGAACAGGCTCCCCCTATCCCAGGGCACAGCCGGAGTTTCAGGGAAGCTGGAAACCTCTCCTTCACACCCCACAGGCAGGGAGGTTATGATAACAGGATCTGTAAAAGTCTTTACTGCACTACTTCAGCGAGCACCAGGAAAAAGTATTCCTATGCTCGCAGACCTACAAGCAACCTGTGTAATAAATCAAAGCTATTGTGTATTCTTGTGCAGGACACCTTGGAATGATTTTTCACTCTGCACCACTGTCTAAACAAACCAAAAGAATGCAGTAGTTAGATGTTAGCCAGCTCAATCAATGAGCGACTCTTTCATCCCCCTCAAGATGACACTTGATATATTTAGTGTTACTTTGATGTTACCGGGCAAGATATCCCTACAGTAATAAGCAATAATAATTCTCTCTCCTACCCGGATGGGTGGGACTTTGGGCTCCTCTTTAGTAGGCTGTGGCTTTTCTGGGTGAACACTTTCAATTGTGTTACGAAAGGACTGACGATCGTCAAGCCGGGGCTTCTTTTCGGGAAAGGAGGCAGAGGCAGCCTCCTCAAAGCATTTCCTCTTCTGGTCCTTTGACTCTCGAGCTGAGTTCTCCTGTGGCAAACTGGGAATTCTGTTTACGGATGCAGCTGCCAGTGACAGATCTTCCAGTTTGCTGTGCAGTCTGGATGCCTCTGGAGAAACCAGCAATCCTGAACTCTCTGGCTTCAACGATGCTGAGGAAGAGCCCGTCAGATCTTCTTTCAAGTCCGCGTCAGCTTTCATCTCTCTATGGAAGGAGGAATCTGGTGCCACAGATGCCGTCTCTTTGGTAGTCTCAGTTTGCTCAGGCTCACGTATTTTATACAGGCTTCTTCTTGCTCTGCATCGCAGATCTGTCCGGGAGCGTTTCTTGAAGTGTCCATCTCGCTGCCGTGTAGAAGGACCACGCAGTGGCCTTGAGGCTTCTCCCTGGACAGACAACCCAGTCCTGTTCTCAGCATCTTGCACCGAATTCTGCTGCTGAGATTCTTCTCGAGTCAAACCCAACCTGCAAAGAAGAGAACTGGTTAAAAGGCCAGAACAAGCCTCGTTAGGTCAGATTCCACCCCACTGGAGGGCTGTAGTTTATCAATCACAGCATGCACTAACAGAGCTGTATTTGGCTCTTTATGGAACGCAAAGTAGACACTCATCAAGCCCTAGATAAAACCAACAGACAAAGACTTCTTACGTGGTCATTATGAGAGTCAAGAGTTGCGGCATAAAACTACATCTGCAACATCACTAGTCCAGGGGACAAAAACATTGATGGGTGCTAGAACTCTGCTGGGATCAGCCACCTTCACCTAAGGGTCCAGAAGCAAACCCAAGGATCCTGGAATGATTCACCCCATAATTAACAATCCTAAATGAGCATATGCTGCTGTTTCTCCAAGACATCCCCCTCCACTTGACCAAGCCAGAGTGAGGCAGGTGAGGTGGTATTACTTACTTCTGCCCATAGTAGTCCTCAAAGAACTTTTCTTTCCACTGTTCCACTCTCTTCTCCTTCTCCATTTCCTGCCGTATTCGAACCTGCATCTCGTGTGTGAATTCCCCTGCACAGGAACCAGCAAGCGTAGATTTAATTACCCCAAATATCTACCCAACTGAGATCCCACTCACTCACTCCCAGGGTGAAATCCTGGCCCCGTGTAACAGCAAAATTCCCATAACATCAGCAGGGCCAGGACTTCACCCCTAGAGGTTAATTACATTGCATGAAATATCCTCATGTGACAACATTAAAAACAAAAAACAAAGGAAGCTGTCTTGATTCAAGGGTCACAGAAAATGTCACAGAATCTTCCCGTGAAAACATGTGAAAATCTGGAACCTTACATTTGCTTTAAAAAAAAAAAAAGAAGTGCTCCTAGACCTCAGTTGTCTGAAGCCCTCAGGATGCAAAAAGGGTCAAAATGGAATCTCTTCCCCCAGAGCCTTAAGCAACAGCTCAGAGGTGTGACATTCCCACTCATCATGTTAGGGTGTGAATCTGGACACTGATTCATAGAAGCAACGTTAAATGCCTATGCTGCTTTTTATTTTGACACCCGTATGCATTATTCATGTTTCTATTTACCTCAACAGGAGTTTCCAGTTTCAAGTTTACCAGAAGTTACCACAAAATTATAAGTCCATCTTACAGAACCCAGAGGAGCTAGCTAAAGAGGGCCAGTTTGTCTATAAAGTAAGTAGGGTACTGGGTCAGGGCATTACAGCAACTTCCTTTTGTGCAGAGGGATTTGTATTTACAGTAATTTGGGAAGGGGGGGGGGGGGGGGGAAGAAAAAG
>NW_005842450.1:642833-657000 GCF_000455745.1 Alligator sinensis
TGAGTGGTGGTGGTGGGGGTGGGGGGGGGAGAGAAAAGATTAAGCACTCAGATACTACAGTGATCAGCACAAAATAGATATGCAGAGCAGAGCCAGGACCTGCAACCAGAGTGGGAAGCAGGCCCAGAGATGTTGTGGCACTACACATCCTTTCGCAATGGCTACACAGGGACACGGTTCCTGAAACCTTATTCTGTTGCAACCTGGGGTCACGGTACCTTTGAGGCTGTATCCTCCACGCACTACAGCCACGAGAGGGCAACACCATCCCAACCCCTTGAACAGGTGTGAAAACTACATTCCACCCAGTAGGGGCAGCATTAGAGGAGAGTTACAAGTCTAGTAGCATTTTATATTTCTGCAGCATTTTGCTCTAAACACCCCTAAGTTGCCCTCTTCTTAGGTGCTTAAATCCTTTAAAAAAAGGAGGTGTGGTGGGGGAGGGTGCAATGTAGGCAACCAAATTCTAAAGCTGGTGGAGAACCAAGCTCCAACTGAACAGGTAGAAGTGAGAGGCATATGCTGCAGGCATCCTTCCCATCGAGAGAGCAAATCTACCCACCATCAGCCAGGCGCTCCCTCCAACTCTGAGCAGCATGCGTAAAGAACTCGTTGTTTAGGGCACTGCCACTGAGACGCATCAGCCCATCTGCCCCAACCTAAAGAGAACAAAGTGTAAGCAGCCAGAAAACACGTTGTAGCTCTTCAGGAACAGAAACGATACAGTAAGGAGCACCAGTACATGCAGCAACTGTCATGTGCCTGTACCTGTCTGTCAACCTCTGGCAGGAGGCAGAGAAGCTGCTGCTGGAAGTGTGCCGGGAGCACATTGAAGGTTCGGGAGTTTATCAGAGCACGGAGGTTGGTGTTGACAAGAATAGACCCAGGTGTCTCAAAGTCGATATCCTCACCCCTGTTTCGCTTCATTTGCCCTGTAGTTTTCAGACAACCGCAGAAAAATTTTAAAAATATATTTATAGAAAACATTTTATTAACATGGGTACCCAACCCACATAGCCAAATGCTGCTGTAACCTGCTTCTCTGTGGGAGAAAAAGGACGTGGCACTGTGACACAAGGAAAGGATTCCTTAAAATACTTAGCATTTAGAAAAAGTTTATTACATAAACAGATAGACTGCTTAATACAGAAAAGAGAGGGCTAGTATTCTGAGACCAGCTGGCTTCTCAAGTCCTTTTTTCAAAACAGCCATGATTCGGGTGCTTTGCAAAGTACTTTCCACCAGGAAGCAGGAGTGAGCTCAGCCCTGAATCATTGCAAACATTAAGAACGCCTCTCCTGTGTTTCAGAACCATCTTCTGTAGATGTCCTAAAGTCAGGCCACTACGATATGGGAGGCCAGTGACCCCACCAGCCACACCCTGGGGGACCAGTGGCACAAGAAAAGCAATGCTTCTCCATTACTGTATGTCTGTGAGGAATTCAAGGGGTGGGGCTAGCGGGTTTCCAAGGGGACAGCTCTTAAGCTCACCTGGTGAGATCATTTATAGGCATGAGGAATCTGCACTATTTTGGGAGGCATCACATGTCATTGACTCAGACGTGCCTTAAGAAATTTTCACATGGATTAAAGCGTGCAGCATGGTGGCATATCCACAATCCGGCTGATAAAGGCTTTATCCTTTGCTCAGGACTTTTCTTAACAGGTTTTTCAGAAAGGTATGTTAAGCATTTCCTTGCAATTATGCCAGTGCGCAAACAAATGGCCCTTAAAGCTGCATTTCAGAGTCAACAGCATCTAGAAAGTCCTTGCCTTATTGTCGGTGGGGAATGAATTATGTGATGTTGAGGACCTTCTGGCTTGGCAAAGATGTTGAGAATAAAAGTCCAGAAGTTCTCCTTTCAAAATGGACTGACTTGGACATGGCTGAACTTGATTCGGTTTTTTTCCACCCCCAGGACTGTATCCTGGACTATATACTGAAGCACCTACCGGCCGTCGGCTTCCGAATACCTCTCAGGAGCTGGGGAGGGTCTCTGTTAATTTCCGTCCGACTCCGCACGGTGGCACCGCACAAAGCCAAGGAGCTGCTGCTACTGCTGGAAGTGCTGCTGCTCTCTCCATCCACATGCCTTCCTGTAAACCCTAATGGCAAAACCATCTGTCAGAGACGCACGAAGCAGCCCCACCTGGGGAGTGATTCTGGCATACGATAGCAATCTGCTTACAACAGATCCACTGCTAGCTAGGCACAACTGGCTGCTCAAATATTAAGTACATATTTTAACCCGTAAGACAGCAGTGTGCAAATTCATTAAAATTATCTGCAAGCTTAGTAAATATTAAAAGACATCTTTGCCCCATGCTAGTCCTGGAAGAATTTACATGGAGAGCTAGCTGTAAGGACCAGCAGACAAAGGGCTACGCCATGTTAAAAACAGTCCAGATGGATCACACACTCACCTGAGGCAGACTCCATGTGTGCTCCATTTACTTTCAGTGGAGTCAAGACAACTCGGGGCAACATCACACCAGTCTTTTTCTTTTGCTTGCTTGTCTGTGTTCCAGAGAAAGACAAGACAAGCTGTGTAGAGCGCACACGGATTATCTTAGGAACTGCACCTTTTCCTAGTTGAATTCATTCATGAACCACCACCTGGCCACAGACAAGCTTCCAGCCTATGAGCTGCGTGTTAGGCATTTACTCAGGTTACTGATAGCAGCAAGACTGCAGCCTCTTTGTACCCACTAGCTTAGTATTAAAAGTGGTAAAATCTTTTTTCTAGGCTGCAGATTCCCCATTCACACTCGCTTCCTGAACTGTCACCTGTTGCAGAGGGTCACTAATGCACACCCAATTCTTCTCAGACCCACACCCAATCTCCACATAGTACCCCAACAGCTGCCAGAACCAAAAAAAAGATGCATCTACACAAGCTGTACACTGCGCTTGAGGCAGCCATGAGCTCTGCCCACCCAACGCTCTCCAAGCTCCAAACCTGGACTTGAAGTGGCATGCGTGTTCCCCCTGTACACCCTCCTACCTGTGAGGCTGCTCTGTAGCTCTCCCTGGCAGTGGAGAGACCCTTGCTCTGAGATTCAGCAGAGCAGGAGGCATTGGAGGAGGTTTCATCAAGAGACACTGAAAGAAGAGAGTATGTGGTTAGCCCTTGAAGTTGACACTTGCAGCGTAACGTTAACATTGTTAGACACTTACCATCATTATCACCACTCACAGTGCTGGCTTCATTGGACTCACAGCTTTCTGCATCCGCTGCGTCCTCCAGCTCCTCTCCCTCTTGCACAGACAGGTTCCGAGACCACTGCAAGGCGTCCTTCTAGAGGGGCCAAGCAGAACCCAGGTGACTTCCTCCAGAACATTAAGTTGAGACCAACAGGAACATCCACTCTAATGGCTACAGTTATCACTGCTTAGACAGAGACTCTTGAATAAAATGGAACCAAGTTGTACAACATTTGCTCATTAGGATGAACATGCACATGCTCCTGCCACCTCTGCTGACTAATGGACACAATTAAAAACACAGAAAAATCTCTAGGCAAGAACTAGCTTGAATAACTCAGTTGGATAAATGTGAGCATGCCTATGCTATGTGCTGGCTGCTAGAGAGAACAGGGATGACCCTACCTCAAGAAGGAGGTTGGACTAGATAGCCTGTAGAGGTCCTTCCAAGTCTACTTCTCTATGGTTCTATGCCTGAGCATGCCCCCTGGCCAAACACAGAAAGGTCACTGAGGTCACCTTTCATGCTACATTTTCCAGGTCTGATGTATGTGTATGGGAGCAGGTCCCTTGCCAGGAGCAGTAAGGACATGGTGCAGACCATGCTGCCCCCAGACCTGTTCAGCCCATCCATGACAACTGGGTCTACCAGAGGGGCTGCATGCACGACAATGCCTTTGTTTTACCAAGAAAGGTAAGACTGACCACCCTCCTTCCCTCACTGCTTGGCATCCCTCAACCACAGGGGGGTTTATCCAGTGGGCAAAACTTGTTAGCTGTGCCTCCACCGTGGCCCAGCACAGCCTAGCAACCCAAGGCCAGGACCTGCCTACGTGAAGCAAGCTCCAAGCCTGGGAGGCCCCAAGTAAGACTGGCCCCGTCACTGCTCTTCACCTAGCCCTCTGTGCTGGGTGCCCCCAGAAGCATAGCAGGACACCCTTCATACAGCCTCATATGCCCTGGTGCTGCCTCACACTGAGCCCTCTGTCCCAGGTGTCCCTGGAGTTGCATGCGGACCCAGGGCTCTAAGGTCACTTCCCCACAAAGATTCCTGAGACCAGAATACCCCAGGGTGGCACTGCCCAGAGCCAGCCCTCAGGGACACTTCATCCCATTACTCCATGGAATCACTGACCCAAAGACCCTGGGAGGGTGACTGGGGCAAACTCACTGCCCCAGACCTCATCCCCACTGAAAGGGATGCCCAGCAATGGGGAGTAGGCTGTTCCAGGGCACCCCAGTGACACCCTGCAGGCAGCCTCTGGCATGCAGGTGCCCAAAGGTATAAATCCCCCCCCACCCCCATCAGTATCATGAGGTCTGAAGGTGTCACTGCAAGGAAGTCTCGCACATGCCGGAATGCTGCTCTATCCCCGGGCCCTGCTTGTCCTGTCCCACAAGAAGTGTGGGCCTTGAAGCTGTCGCTGTGCACCTAAGTTATCTTTAGGTGCCTCAGTTGAGGCCATCACAGGGCAAGGGCGCCTATTATGGCTGTGGCCATAAAATAATAAATCTAGTGCAGCTGATAAGGGACATGGAGCCCCCAGGCCCTGAGACTCCCTCACCAAAGACCCCATGCACAGCAAGAGCAAGGTTAAGACTTTTCTGGCCCTGCAGCTGCTGACTAAGGGTTTGGGATCCTTGCTTGCCATATAAAATTGCAGTGTTTGCAGGGCCAGGGAAGGGTTAACCTTGCTCTTGGCACAGACACCTCGCTTCACAGTAGTATCCTGCTGCTGCTCCAGGCTTGGAGCTTGCTTCACTTGTGGCCAGACTTGAGTCCTCTTGCTGTCTCAGGGTATGCCTCTTGAGGGAGGGGAGAGGATCAGAGTGGCACTCAGGGAGAGAGGGGCTTCACTTGTGGCACACCTGCCAAAAAAAGGCTGATCACCGCTGCTGTAGACAACCCCACACGTCCTCTTGCAATTTTTAACAGGCCAACAACACAAACTCTCTCTGCAAATATGCTGGAGATACAATTCCAGGCTGAATGAAAGCATGTTTGACCTGCTATGAAAGAAGCCCATCCACTGAACTAGCTTTTTCTACCTGGTATTTCATAAATTCTAGTACGCGTCTCCCAGTGCTAAATACATGAAGCAGCTCATCTGTGTGTGTGCATGTGTGCGTGCACATACATGCAAGTATGTCTAGTGGGAGCAGGGGAAGGAATAGCTGCTCTTCCCTATCTGGCTAGCAGACAATTTCAGTATCTGGTGTCATTAGTGCTCTTCCTTCTAACTGTGGCCCACTCCCGTCTTGGTAGCACGCACCCTAGTTTCATTCTTATTGTGTGTCCCATTGCCAACACAAAAGGCAGCAATGAAGACGTAGCAGTTCTCATTTTTTCCCTCCTTTGCCTTTTATTCCCCTTTATAAAGAGAGGGATTTTTAAATAGATTTGGGCTGCTAGTGGAGAAGCCAGTACCATAATTTTTAATTAAGTTAACCCCACACAGACTTTTCAGATACAAGAACTGAACAACCAGCATGCTCTATGAATACTTTTCAGCAGAATAATTCTGGTACACCTGAAATATGTAAAACAAACACCGTTTGGTCGGATCTGTCCATGTGTAACTTTTGTTATTCCTTCTAACATTCAGGAAAAAAGAAAAGTGATTCATCCTTAGACTGAAAAGCTGCATGACAGTATTTAGCCACTGAATTTTTTTTCACTTCTAGAGATAAAGAGCCAGCAGTGTCAGAGCAGCCAGCTACTGAGCTGCCACGCTTGAAGCATTCATTTGAATTGATTACACGTGTGACAAATAAAAACACTTTGGAACTCGATCTATTCTCAGACATAAAATGGCAATTAGCATAATGCATCTTTGAAGGAAGAGAGAAAAGATGGGGGAGAGAAGAGCATCTGAGATGTCAGTCATTTATTCGCCTGTCCTTAACAGTAGAGAATCCAGCACTAAAAATGGAAGAACTTAGGCATATCCTCTACATTTAAAATGAAAGGGACTGTCGACTCAAACGGACTGGGAAGTGATTTCAGGTAGAACCGCCAGGCATTTCAGGGACAAGAAGGATCACAACTGTGAATACTGTGGCAGGGAAACTGTGTAATGGTAAACAAATGAGAAAATACACACAAACTTCTTCAAGTAATTGTACGTTAGATACTTTCAGACAGATGTTATTTGCAATCGGACTGCGCCCTTTTTCAACAACCGGAAGGGAATCACAGAGGTCTTGCCATGTTGACAGGGCACTATCATCCCATAACTGCATTAACTAAAAGAGTGGCATTCTGAGTAGTGGTGTAAGATAAGTTTGCCTTGCTTGTATAATTTAAGAGTTAAAAAAACTGCAATTTATCATAAGCGTCTTAGGCAGAGGCAGACAAAAATTCCCCGAGCCCAGAGACTATTTCACAAGAAGTTACTGTGTCCGATATGTCAAGCTGATATACTTTATAACATCAACCTCTTTGTGTAGCAAGTTAGATATGCGACTGGTCCCCAGATAGGAAGAGGGGAGTTCACAGTTTACCTTGAGTGTGAAAAGGCTGATACGTCCGGGCAGCTTATAAAAGAGTCCATCACCCCCCCTTGAATTGGAATGTAGCATGGCATTGAGGCAGGCCAGGGGGGAAGTACCACTGCAAATGGAGAGAAAGAGGATTAATGATTTAAACCCCAGTTTAGAGAATGCACTATGCCATCCACTGGTTTCTTCCCCTTTAAACCAGCAGCAGCAGGTAGAGAGGATGGTTACAAACTTTATGGAAATGCATTTCAGCCAGTCAAAACCAATTACTGTTTTACTTTCTGAACGGCATAGTCTTGGCATATCACAGCGAACAAGGGAAACAGCTTGTTATGTCAATGTTCAAGTCACCCTAGGTCATATTAAGAGGGTTCTAACACAAGATGCTTCTTCTTTCTACAGTTCCTCTGAACTGGCCCAACGTTGCTACGGAAACCTGGTTTTGTAAGCAAAGGTACAACATTTTTCCAAACTCAAACACTTCCAAAATAGTCTCCTGTACTATACGTCTCACCAGCAGAATACACGCCCAGGTGCTGTAACTGAGAGGGCTTTAATGCCATTATTCTAGGTGGCCTACAGGACTCAGGGGTTGTTTGTCACTTCTAAGTAAAGCAGCCGCCCTACGCCACTGCTGATGACACCTTTGTGCCACACACCACTGTGTCATGTTTTCCACAGTCATATGGGTACATGCTACTTAGAGGAGACGTTAAAAGCAATGCAGAATTCACCGTTATTCAAAGTGAAACTGAAACTGGTATCAGACCAAATGTTTCAGTCCAAAATGTCAAACAATTTGATCTCAGCTTCTCAAACTGAAAACCAGCCTTAGTCGGCTTCTGGTTTCATTTTGACTATGTTTGTTTTCAGGCATTTCTTTGTTACCCAGGAAAGTAAGCAAAGTTACCATGGGTTGCTTTTATATACCACGAAGAAATTCCGATTCCTCCTCTATTGCACAATTTCTCCCCTGGCACCAACACGAATGTGGTAAATAAATTACCAGGCAACACAACAGAAATTCAAAGAGTGGAAAAAGTGTAACTTCCCCAGCTGAAGCTGCAGCTGAGAATGAGAGAACTCAAAACGTTTACAGGTTTTAAAATTTAGCCATGAGGCTGGTTCCAAAAGCCCCAGCTCAAGCATAAGCCACTAACAACCACTGTTGCACTTCTTGAAGAATACAGCCAAGTGTCTATTAGAATCAGGACTGACTCATCTGGAAGAGGGTCCTTTGAGTCACTGTGCTATTTCTTTCAAGACTTAAGATTTCTCTGGGAAGTCCCCCAAACCCTGACAATTAGCTAGGCAAGATCTCTGCTTGTAGTGGTCGCTCCATATTTTAATCATTGAATCTGTAGCAAATACTTGTCCTTTCACTTACATGATAGAGAGAGAAAGCAGTTGCTCTTTGTAGCATAAAACCAATGATGGGACAAATGGAAGCAGAAATCCCTTGGAGAAAAATCATCAATCCCTAAACAAATTAATTTAACCCAAGATTTAAATGCTGACACTTAGCAAAGCCTGCTTTTACCTGCCTATCATGGAAAAGGTGCCCAAAGCAAACAAGCAAGAAAAATCTGCCATTCACAAGGGACAATCTAATGCCGACAGACCCCACATAGGGAAGAGGGCTGAACAAAGGAAGGAACTAGATGAGTAACTAATCCAAACAGGGCAAAACCACAAAGCTTTTCAATCTAAGCCCATTTTTATTCCACACTATGCTCTGACATTGTTGCCCATGTCCAGTCCCACCAAAAGCCTCCTCTTTGGCGGCTGGACTCGATGATCTTCCAAGGTCCTTCCAGCCCTAATGGCTATGAAATCTTTAAGAAACCTAAATGAGTGGGTGCTTCAATGGCTCTGGTACCAAGGCGGCACCGTACTGCAAGCTGGCACAGTCCCTTTTCAAACAACAGTAACTCCTACATATTACACCTCTGTTTGAATTACAACCTTCTTCACTACTCAAACCATCATGACTGGTTCCTAATTTCAAAGGGAAGAAGAAGCAGAAACAAGTGAAAATTTTGAATTACCAAGTCCCAAAGGAATTCATTTACCTTCTATAGTCACGCAGAGGTTCAACAGCGATGTACGCAACATGGTGGAAAACAGTCCGTGGAACCAAGGAGGGGGGAAAAGATACAATTAGAAGAGCGCAGAGCATTCATATCCCACGTGAGTCAATCGATACTCAGCACCCAAAGACAGGCTGAGCTACTATCAGTAATCAATCCTGGTGACTTTCAACTCATTGCACAAGTAAAGGAGTTTGCAGCACCAGAGGTAGCAAACATCTCCTTCCTCTGACCTGCCAAATATTGTGCATCTCCCTTCTGCTTTATAACAAAACCAATTCCAGGGGACTAATCCCAGATGACACTTGGTCTTCCATCCCTATGATTTTTTGGGGTCAGGTTCAGGTTTTTCTCCAGGTCAAAGATACAATGAGGTGCACCTCTTTTCCATACTCCCAGTCTACAGGGGCCACAAAAAGTACAGCAGTACTAATATACCAAGTGCTGGAAAATGAAGGGAGCTCAATATGTTGCTTATGTAAGGGAGGTGCCTTCCTTGACCCCTGGAAAAGGGGTGGTATATCCTCTGAAGTGGAAGCTTTATGGAGACAAAGTTTTTTAACTCATTGTAAAAGCTCGGACCCAGTATTAGTAACTAGTTATTTATTTATAAAAGGAACATGCAAAGGAGAAGTATTGATGCGAGAGACAGATCTGCAGTCGGCATTTACTGTATTTTACAAAATCCCTGCAACTCCACTAAAACGCACAGAGGGTCAGTGCTTTTGTTCCAATGAACTTGAAAATCCTCCAAAACTGTCAAAGAAAATGACCTAATACATTCTCACCCGAGACAATCAGACTACAGAGGAAGAGAAAAGGAAAAAAGACAGGTTAGAGAAAGGAGGAAGAGCTGCACTAAGAAATCCAGCCCCTTCTATCCACCCTCCCCCATACCACACACTTTGTTTTAGACAAGAAGATCAATACTAACCTCATTTCCTTTAGTCCCTCAGCCTCTATGACCTGCAGAATCTGTTTCGGGGTCATAGGAGCATCAGAGTAATTTTCCAGCACCTGAAGACAGAAAAAACCCGGGACTCAGCATACAATTTCTGTTCACATTCACAGAGCTGCTTCCTTAACTGGGATTACAATACAAGTATGGACCTCCCAGAATTTACCACCTCCATAAGGATACCTGCTACAAAATGTGGGCCGCCCCAGGAGCAGACAACATGGATGATCCGTGCACATTTCAAACAGCTGCAAACGTCTTGCCTTGTTTCCTCAAAAGGTCCCTAACTAATCAAAGTGCTATTGTGCAAAGTGGGAAGCATACCGTATTCATTTATACTGGCCATCTCAAACAGGATATTGAAGTAAGGCAGAGGGTTCAGAGAAAGGGAACAGGAACAATTAGATACAGGAAAAAAGTATGCATAGAAAGACTGAAAAGGCTGAGGCTACCTTAGAGAGAAAGTGAATCAGAGAAGAGATGGAAAAGGGCATACAATAACAAGCAAACAAACAAAAAAAAAAGGTCTAAAGAAAGAGCTTCTTTTTTTCTTGTATTATGAAACAGGGTGGAGGGAGAGTCAGTTCAAGTGAAAGTCAACAAACTGCTTTCTCCAACACAATGCTGGGTTAACCTGTGGAACTCACTGCTTCAACGCATCACTGAAGCCAACAGCTTAGCTGAATTAAAAAAAAATAAAAATAAAAAGGAGTGGGCATTTTAGAGAGATAATTAGGTAAGCACAATAATAGGAAACATGTACAGATACAGTTACAGAAGGGATGTAAGCCTTTATTTCAGGAGTGAAGCTAGCCTCTACGTACTGGGACTTAGGAAGAACTCCCCTTCATTGCATATTACCCATAACCATCTACTCTGTAGGATTTCTGGCCCCTCCCTTGGAAGCAGCTGGTACTACCCACCATTAGTGACAGGATCCCAAACAAGACAGACCACTGGTCTGATCCAGTATAACAATTCCCACGTAAAATGCAATACATGTCCTGAACTACCCAAAAGCAGCAGCAACGGCTATTCTTTCTGGGACGCTGGTTTAGTAATCATACACAAAATTCCCCAACGTAACGATCACAGCGACACGAAATCCAGATGCCAGTAGTCGCAGTTCTATATACAAGTTGGCAACGTGATCCTGTCTTTCAATTCATTTAGTACAAGCAATGAGTGGAGAAAACAAATGGCCCTCTTTTCTGTCAGCAACATCTAGAATAGAGTCACTGCAGCATCCTGTTGGGAGCAATGGCTGTGCTCTCCCTTCAGTATGAGGAGCTGTATGAACAAAACTGTCCGCAAGAAAGTGGCACAGGTCACCACCTCTATTGTTACCACTACCTCCCAGCCTCTGTCAAGAAAGAAAAAGCCCAACCTGAATGACACAGCTTTACTGTCATACTGCAGTTAAAAGTCTGCCTACGCTTCTCACTAAAAGGCAAAACCAAATCACATCCACTGTGTGACAGGAACACATTTGGAAAAGAAAATATACCAAGTGTGGTACTGTCAGCTTGGCAGGGGACTGGAAGCTGGGAATGGTGAAACTACAATTAAATACAATGAAAACTCCACTGGAGTCTAAAGAAAAGAATCCAGGAAAATAACAAGCTAGATTAAAAGAAAGTTAACTAGTTTAATTCTCCGCCAGCACAGCTCTGTAACATTCGTCCACACTAATAAGATCTAATGGGGTGTACACCTTTGGTGCTGTCTGCAGAAACTGTCACCCTTCCTCATGCAGAAGGAAAGGGCATCTGCTGTGGGACATGTACCATTCAAGAGCCCAGTGTGAAACGGAACATGCACATTGTAAGAAATACAGAAAACATCCACCGCTTGCAACACTTCTGGAAACCCCCTCCAGGACACCGAACTCAAAGGCAATCAAACAAGGCACAGCCCACAACCAGGCATGAATGAATTACCTCCAGGAATGAGCATTCCTATTCAGGAGAACAATTCATAGCTCCCAGCTGTATCAGGTGTACCGCTCACTGTTTAATGCAGGAGCTGAAGACTGCCGGATGCTCTCCTACCCTCAAGGATCCTGCTAATGCTGGAGAAATTCTTCCTCCGGCTATGACAGGCCATGGCTATATCGCGAACCAAGTCTGAGCAGGAATAACTCAGGAACAAAGCAGGATATTTCTTCCCCAAGAAGCAAAAAGCAATGTTTACAATATTTCCAGTTCCTGCCAACCCCTCAGTACCAGAATTGTGAATGTTTGTGGTACTCCTCCAATTACGCTCCTGCTAGCCTCAGGATCTGTCCTGAACACTCCCTGTGGTTCTACATCATTAACTAAATGTTAAAATACTGTTTTTACAGAATTCGCAAAACATTAGGTCTACAATACGTGGCACCAAAAAGCACTTTTGCTTTCCATCCAGGGGAGCAACCTAAAAGAATACAAAATGTAACGCTAACTACTAAAGAGTCATATTAAAGGCATTTTGATGGGTATCATATGAGCAGCCTAGTCTTGAACAAAGATCCATTTTTAATAGATTTCCAATCAATTAGAAAGGGAGTTTGCAACCCGGGAACTCAGCTAGGCAAGACTTGGTCTCCCTAAATGGATAATCTGTGATGAGGTTGAGCCAATGACAAACCAGAAATAGAACAAAGATGCTGCTGGGACTTAGAGACCTCAGGCACACAGCATACAGAGGGATGAAGCTCTAACCAAGAGGGATGTAACAGAAACTACAGGTGTGCAAAGGTTCACTGATGGACCACATGCCATGAAACAGCTCACTGCCCTATTTGCGCAGTAACTTTGAGGCAGCCCATGAATACCAAGCAGGTCTCCATTAGAACTCAGTACGTTGGGTGGAAGAAGCGTTTTGCAAGAAAATTTAGCCTTTACTCCCCATCTCTGGGTCACTCGCCAGCAGTCGCCCAGGAGCCCGTACGGAAGCGCATCATCCATAAAATTAGTATTGCAACAGGGATGTGCAGGGCAAAGCACTTCACTGCGTGGACCTGGCATTACTGTTCCCCAACCGCTACTTCAGATTGAAGAGCTAGAGACGAGCAGAAGTTACACGGGCTCAAAAATAATGATCCTCCCCAAGAGCTACCAGAAGGTTAGATTTCCTTTCCGTTCGTGATCGGTCCTGGGAGCGTTTTGTTGACCGAGCAAGTTCCCTTCAGAAGCAGTATTTAAAAACAAATTCTAAAATGCATTCAACATATTGGATGCTAAAACCAATCTGACCTAAAGCAATCGTACGCTGCCCATTTAATATTTGTATACCCTAATATAAACCATGCCAAAGACGAAAAAAAAAGCGCAATGTACGTCTTTTCTATATTTGTCTGTACACAACACGCTAAATATGGCAAGGCATCCAAGTGGCAGCCGTACTGGTCCAGAGGAAACGTCAATCGGGACTTGTAGTAGAGATACTATCTTTTATTCGACCAACACGAATTTTGCAACAAAAATAAAAACGTCTTTAATTGCAAGCTTTTGGGCACAAACCCCCGTCATCAGGCATCGGAGGAAAGACTGTAAAAGGGCAGAAATGAAAGTTTATATTCCCTGGGATTTCACAGTCCTAAATAGGGCAAGCGTATCTGCGACCCAGCGCTAATGACAGCTTCAAGGAGGAAACCGACCTCGTTCCACCAGTCCCTGCTTGAAGACAGCAGGACCCGGCCCTGCCCGCGGTCCGACAGCTCCACAGGGTTTACCGGGCAACAAGGGGCTCCTCTTCCCGCCAGCGTTAAAAGGAGAGGGCACAAGCCGTGAGCACTACAGGGCGTGCAAAAGAAGCCATGCACTCGAACAGCGCGCCTGCGCCCACACCACCTCAGCCAGGGCAGGCGACACGATCAACCCGGCTGCATTAACACGGTTTGGGGACGGAGCCCGGTCTCCAACGTGCGTTCCTGCCTCCCTTTTTTCTTTTAATCTGACCATAAAACGATTGGGGTTTGCATTTAAAGTTTCTTCTTTAAATCGCACACCCGAACTCGAGAAATAACCAGTTATTTCCAAGAGAAAGCACCGTCCCACCAGCGCTGCCAGAGCAAATATCGACTCTACACATTGACACCTTGGATGGATGAACCCCCCCCCCCTCCCCAAACTAAGAAACACAAGTTTCAGGACTCGTCCCCAAAAAACAGCTGTTACAAGGCTGACGGCGAGACCGCGGGCAGGAGGGAGCGGTGTTTTCCTGCGCGGCTGCGCTCAGGGCAGACAAATACGCCTGAATGTATTGGGGGGATTGAATGAGAGATGTCACCGCTGCCCCCACACGGCCTGCGCCCAACTAATCCGGGGTAGGGGCCCGCTTCCCACCCGGGACGAGGCAGGTCGGGCTCAGGACGCTGCCGACGGGAGCGGGGCTCAGGCCCCGGCCCGGCCCGGCCCGGCCCCGTGCGGC
>NW_005842450.1:657482-669237 GCF_000455745.1 Alligator sinensis
CCCGGGCTGGGGGAGGCGGCCGGGGCGGTGCGGGGGGGCAGTGGGAGGAGGGGGTGTGTGTAGATATATATAAATATATATATAAAATTATGCATACTCTGTGTGTATATACATACATACATACATACATACATATATATATATAGAATTATGCATAATATTAAATGATGCATGGGGTGTGTGTATATATACACATATATACACAAATGCATATATATGTGTGTTTGTGGGTATATATATATACACGTACACACAATGCATAATTTAATATAGGATAGCTATATAATTGCATAATGTAATGTGCAAATATGTGCATAGTGTGTTGTATTGTGTCATATATTGTATATTATATTGAGTCATAACATAGCATAATGTGCTGTATTGCATCCTTATGTTATCTTGCATTATATCCTACTATGTTGTATCATATTCAGGGATCCTGGTTTTCTGTAGTTTAAAAAAATCCCCAATTTTCAGGTTAAAAAAAGTAATCCCAAATCTGCATTTTTTCTTGATTAAAATGAAACACTACTATATATATATTTATATCTCTCTCTAGATATCTATATCTATGTATAGATAGATAAAGAACTATATCTGTAGAGATGTATCTGTCTATATAGATATATTGATATATATCTCTAGAGATATCTCTATATTGATATATACTTATATATTGATATAGCTATATATTGATATCTCTCTATTGATATAGCTATATATATCTATATAGATATATCTGTATCTTACATGTATACATCTATATATATATATATATGCATATATATATACATATCATCTCTATAGATCTATCTGTAGAGATATATCTGTGTATTAGCAGCCTTTTCATTTTAATCGCAGGAAAATGTGGATTCGGGGTGACTTTTTTTAACCTGAAAATTGGGGACTTTTTTTATCAGAGAAAACCAGGATCCCTGATCACATTACACTATAGTGTACCATATATTACATTACGTTATGTTACATTGTATTATATCGTATTGTATGAATTTTGCTCTGTTATATTTCACGATGGTAATGGTCAGCGGGTTGGAGCTCCCTTCACGCGGTGCGGGGAAGGGACGGTCCCAGAGGGGTCCGTGAGAAGGCGACAGGACCATACGACCGGCAGAAGGTGGGGCTGGGGGCAAACAACCCATGGGAACAAAGGAAACACAGAAGCTCATCCAGGTAATGGGATGAGACTCCATCATCCTGGTTGAAACCAAGCCCATCTGGGGCCGATTTCCTGTTCCAGTTTCCCGATCAAATCAGGTTTAAACGTTTGCTACCTAGGAAGAAGCACCCTCAGGTCAGTGATGGGAACAGTGCCTTTAAGAGGGACCAGCCAGCCTTGTTGTGAGCGCCCCGCTGCAGGGCATTTGGATGGGCAGGGAGAAGAGAAAGCAGAGGAGAAGGAAACAAGTGGTGGACTGAGCTGCTTACCACATGCAGGGGCCAAGCTATGCTGTGCTCAGAGCCAAAAGGATTCCCCTCCCAGTGTCTGGGCCAGGACAGTGGGATTTTGTTCCACTTGCTTGGCTTGCTTGAAAGACTGTCATTTGGGAGGACTGGCTGAGGAGCTCTTCAGGGAGCAAAGCCTGCCTGCAGAAGCCAGAAAGCTAGGAAACCTGCTTACAAGCTCTCAGGGAGTTCAGATTTGCAGTGGTCCAGAGCCAGACACCATTTGTCATGAATGGGAGGAGGCTGTGTGCATTTCACGCAGAGGAGAGCCATCAGATAGCTTTACATTTGCAAAACCAAACGGAGATGGTTTTAGACTCACAAAAACACTGGCGGACAATACTCTTGCTGCAGTCTTAGCAGTGCATGGCGTGATCTAATTAAGACAAAGAGCTGGAACTATACAAGGGCAAAATTTAATAAAACTATTGGACCATTTCCTTTATTTATTGAACGTGGAATGATCCCCCAGTGCAAAGGTCATCAGCTGAACAGTGACAGAGTGAATGTAACCTTCAATTCCTTTATTTCACCATTTCAAATTTCAGTTGCAGGTTTCTTCCCCAAGTCTGTGTTTGTGAGGAGGCTGGGGGCCCCGTTTTGCATTAAAGTACTGGAATTTTGTACAGGTGCCACTATGGGAGATACAGCAGACTCATTTGGTGATTTGACTATTTTCTGTTCATTTGTCTTTTGTTTTGAAGACCTGCATTGCTGGTCAGCCCGTTCAGCATCAGTAGAGCGTCAGTTTAGTTTGAGCAAAGGTTTATGAAAGGCCAGTTGCCAAAAAAGGGGGAAAAGTTGAGAATGGGTATTGGTATCTAGGTTCAAAACAGAAGCACGATAAACTTGAATAGCGTACGGAGCACAAATGCCCTCATGTTTTATTGACTTTTTTCGGATGTGTCTTTATGTTTGAAGACTCAGTACGTTTACAAAGTATACGCTTTAGGAACACGGCACTGGGAAGGAACTCCTGGTTCACCCAGTGCAGCTCCTTGCTATTGCAGGCACTATGTCATATCATTTTATGTATAAACTTATCAAATTCAGTCTTAAAACTCAGTGGGTTATTTGCTTCCAGTAGTCCTAGAAGGCCTTTTCAGAGCCTTACTTCTTTGATGATAAGCCCTTTTTTGTAAAATTTGTAAATCTTAACTGATATTTATACTCATTTGTTACTGAAATTATTTCATCTTACAGAAAAATCTGTCTCATTTCCCCCCCCCCCCCATCTCACTTTTTCCAAGTCTTTTTTTCCAAATCAGAGAAAATCACAGCTTCCATCAGGAGTCAGTAAAGTAATAGAGAAACAAATACATAAAACAGGTTTAAAAATCAAACCTTACTGTTCTAGAGAACTATTTCAGCCATATATTTAGCACAGGCAACCCACACTTAGCACTCTTAATTGGTTCTTGGAAAACCAACTATTAAGCTAAACGAACGTCAAGCAAAACCAAAAATATTCAATGACCCAAGATGGCAACCGCGAGCGTTATAGCGCAAAGTGCTGAGCGCTAAGTGAAATCAGGTATCAATTTTAAATGAGTGCTATAATGAAATGGCGCTAAGCGAAACAGTGTTAAGCAGGGATGCCTGTATCCTATAATCTTATAAGACTGCTCTTCATCTCTCACAATTTGAGAAGTACAGATGGCAAGGCATAAGCATGTGGAGGGAAGAGAACCCTTTCTAAGTATTTGGCTGAAATCACAATATTAAAAATCTTAATTACAACATGTTAACAGTATATTGTTATTTAGATTCTAAATATACTCCGATCCAGGAGGGTGCTATATGCACATAAGGATGACTCAAGTTCTCTTGAGTAATTAAAAAAAGCTAAAAAGGGAAACGTGTGTGTACGTGCGTATGTATTGTGTGTACACACACACAAGTTGTGAGGCTGCAAACCTCTAATCAAGTGACTAGCACCACACTTTTTTGTGCTTGTGCAGGCAAATGCTTGAATCCAGCTCCGCAATTCCTGCACTTGCTTAGAGCCCCTTAGCCGCTCTTCTGGAATGAAGGCTTTGATCTAGTGTATTCACTATACTTTTTCTCCATCACACTTACTTTTACCATCTACGCTCAGCTGAATTACTGTCCTCTAGAGGTCACTGCTCTTTAGGGCTTGTCTTATTTTATATTGCTTGTTGGCAGGCATCTTTTTTCTTTACAATCTTTACTGTGGTGGTACTCCTTATTTCCCTCTAGTGAGAAGAATGAGGGATTGCATCTCATTCCAGCCTTACTTTCCTTCTAAATCTAGGCCATTTATAGCAGGGGGTGCATTATGAGAATGAATGCTGAGGTTTACCCTAACCTTTTCCACTACCGCTTTTATTTTAATAGAATCCAGAAAGCGGACTCCCTGGGGTACAGATCGTATATGACTGATACCAGCAATATGTCAGTTCTTTGGGGCTAGTAGCCTGACACCGTTCATCAACAGCACATTCGCACTCCATTGTTTAATTGTAATACGCTTGTTTCACCTGATTCTTTTCCTTCAAAAACAAATAGGGCACGATGTTTTACAATATCCTATGGGTCCCATTAAACCCATAGCAATTATTTACTAACTCGTTTAAGAACAGAAAATGACACGTTGTTGTAGATACAATAAATCTGATTGATTTTATTACACATCTTATTTTAGGATCACTTTTACATTCCTAGACAAAAGAGATGATACAAATAAATATAAGCTGTAAAACCTATGGACAGAGCTATTGACATGTTCTTTGCCTACACGTCACCTAAGAGAAGGTTAAGATCAGTGTGTCTCCAAGGAGCTGTGAAATTTCAAAAAAGATAGGTGTGCCCACGAGCACTCACAGGCACCTCATTCCAGAAACAGGAGAGACGGGGCCAAAGAAGGGAAGGGAAGGGAAGTAAGTGCCTAAACCATAGGGAGTTAAACCACCACTGTACAGTGCAGAGCAAACAGGCACCACTGCTCTTGTTCAGTTCCATCTGAGCACCTGGTTATGGCTTTAGCATTGTGCAGGCATGTTCTTCTAATTTGCACATTTAACACTGCAGAAACAGAGCCAGGCCTCTTAATTAAGCCCTGGCTTTATGGTCAGACACAAGAGGTGGAAAGACAGGGTAGAGAAGACGTCCACAGTCACAGCAATCAGTGCTTCTCTGAAACTTGGCAAAGGATCAGTGGTTCAGTGATGGAGCTTACTACAGCTAGACAGAGAGATCTGTATTGACCCAGAAGTCGGATCTGTATAATGCATCATTACCATTCAAAAGGTTAAAGCAGAAGTATGTGTTTTAGAAGGCGGAAGCAGCATGCATCGGACCTATATTCAGGATTTTAAGAAAGTGCTTTCATTCCTGCGTGTTTTGCTTTGCGTAGTATTTGACTCTGGAACAGAAGAGCTTTACTGTGCCTAGCTGGAGAAACAGAACTGGACCCAGTTATACAGATCAGAGCAAAGGTTGAAAGGATGTAAAAACACTCCTATGAAGAGACTATGATTGCACACACTCTCCTAGGACCTCATCCAGGAGCTGGGCAAATTTCCTGTCATCTTTGGTTGTTTACCTGCAGGAAGCCCAGATGGTTCGGACAATAGCCACATGCTGCAGAGAGGCACAGACCTGGAGGGGTCACGTCAACACAAGATTTACACATTTTGTACAGTTTAAGACAATGCATTCATTTCATCCTAATATCAGTGCCACCGAGGATCTGGTCAAGGGGTAATTCAGTCAGTGTGAGAGGCCAAAAGCTTTGGCAGCCATCTGAGATTGTTTGCGAGTACATTCACCAGCCACGTCTTTACCCACTGTTCCAATTTAAATACTGTGACTGAAGACGCAATTTTAAAATCTGTCCACCTCATTCCCTTTCTCTCGCCTTGATAAACTATTTCTGGAACTTAAAAGCAGGGCTTTCTGACATATCAACCATCTCGCCTATTAAGAGTAAAAGCAGAACAGGTTGAATTTGGGCTCTGATTTCTAATGCGCCAATCCTGACCCAAGCAATATTCTCAGTTGACAAGTTTCAGATAGAAACCCACTAAAATCATACTGGCTGAAGACACACAGATATATCGCATATCTATCTGACTACCTAAAGTTGGGCAACTATTTACTTTACATCAGTGCTCTGAGTGCTTAAACTACACAGTCTCAGAGAAGATTATATGCCAGAGAGAAAGGGGAAGGAGAGAGAACGTGACACTGTATTATACCACAAGAGCCAGTTGTACAGACTCCTTGTACAGACAGAGTGGCTTATAAAACGGAAGTTTATGGCAGGCTAACAGAAACCCGACGTCTGCTCCCTCACTCATAAGCAAACCCCTCCTTTCCCCACCAAAATTAAAATGTATATATATTAATTTTATCCTGACCCAGAAAAAACACTCCATGAATCAAAGCAGCTGAGTTAGTACTTAACCCTGGGTCCACCCGAGCAGCTGACTCACCGAGGCACCGTGCCCGCAAGATGCAGAGGTGAGCTCCGCGGAGAAAGCGTTCTGCCCTTCTGCTCAGGGGGGTCAGACAATGGAGCTTTCCAGCCTGGACAGAGGCAGTCAATGGACACTTAGGTAGACAAGGACACAAGGTAGACTTCATACATGAGAATATTTCTAAAAACAGGCAAGTTCTCATACACGCACCAGTCGGTCTTGGGGGAGGTTGTCTGTGAGGAAGAAGAAACAGGTACAAACATACACAGGATGACAGTCAACAGCAACTGAAAAACGAAGCAGCCCAAATCTCAATATACAGTGAACTAAAACTTACAAACTGAACAGAGACACACCAGACAGGAACACCTTACTCTGTCTTCTGAGCCCGTCCAATACGGCAGCTCCCTTCTCCCTACTGGGCCACACTGGCCTGCAGCATTACAACAGCCTACTTTAGTCATAGGGCAGCTTTGGAAAGAGACCATCTAAAGCAGGACTTCTTTCTTCTTCGTGTTCGGTGTACCATCCCTGGAATTAAGATCAGATTCCCTCTCCTGAGACCTTAGATGACACAGGCCCTCATCCCCAACCCTTCACACTGCATTCGAGGAGGCTTAGAAGTGACAAGTGGAAATGCTCTTCAGTTGGAACAGGATGAGACATAAAAGGCAGCGCCTGCACTGAACTCCCTTGTACACCCAGAGGAAGGCTCCACACATACCAGAAGAGAGCAGATCTGGTTTTGCCTCAAAGTGCTCCAGATCCCATCCCTGTCACAGTGGCGGGCAGAACCAGCCATGTGCGCATCAAGCCAGTTATATATTTCCTACGAATGCTGGTAGAGCTGAGGAAATGGCCGTATGCACCCCAGGATTTAGGGCCTTGGTGTAAATGCTGGCTTCAAATGCCAGGGATGGGACAGAGAAGAGAGAGGAAGGGAGCTACTATGGAGCTGTCACTGGTAAGCTGACACATTCTCTGACAAGGTGGTTCCTGTGAGTAGGGGTTGAGGTGTTTAGTAGGTCATGTCAAACAGTTCTTTCTTACTGATGCGTGTAAACAGGTAGAAGACTTCAGTTTCTATTGCTTTCATTCTAGAGAGCATAAATATGCTTCCAAGACCCTCAGTTCTAAAGGGAGGCAGATCTGTCTGGCTGCCAGGTGAACAAAGACAGATCTTCAATCCTGCTCTTCTCAAGGTTGTTCAATCCAACCTCTAACCCCGGACAATGTTAGTCTTTCACCAGAAAGAGGAAAACAATGCACCTAGTCAAGCTCAGCTACGCCCTCCAGTTTTTAACCCCCTCACATTTTCACTCAGAGGTTCCGAAGGGCTGCTTCTCTTGAGATGACTTGCAACTCTGTCCTGTTGTTGCCCAACAGCAAGAGAGCCCAGTGCAGCAAAAGGGCTGGAACAGAAGGAGAGACGGCGACGCTGTGAGGTGATCCCCATGCTTCCCATTGCTTCTAATACACTCATGCATTTCTGATTTCCTAACTAAACTCTGTATCCCATAGGGGCTGATCGCTAGATTGTGAGCAAGTATCTTCCTGCAGGGTTCAGCACACCTGGGACTGGCACGTTTGACACAAGTCAGTTCAATTGCTAGGAGGCTGTCCCCAGGGAAAAGGGCTTGGAGTTTGGCTGAGAGTCTTCTCTGCAGGTTCTTACTTGTCTCTGCTCTCAGAAGGCAAAAGCTGTTCACGCCCTGGAGAGGAATCGCTGGTTTTACTTAGGAACCAGCCCTCGGGACTGTGGATAGAGCTGAGATCCAGAGGTGCTTGAGGAAGAGGAGCCCCCCGATTTCCTTGCAGTTTTAGGCCTGAGAAAATAAACAAAACAAAACAAAAATGTGCGTTATATATCAACACACATCTCCAACAGCTGAAGAAGCTTTACTGGACTTAGACCCCTAGCCAACCTCAAAGTGCTTCTGTAGCCTCACGCTCCCTTCTTTCTACATCAGTTAGGCTTTCATCATGCCGACCAATAACTCAGGCAGGCAGGAAGCCTATTGATGTGTATACTGGTGGCTAGTCCAACGAGCAGAGGCAGACGAAAGCATCGTGCAACAGTTTGACTCACTTGGATTTTGATTTTTTATTTGACGTGCTCTCAAAGGTTGAAGCATCCACCTGTATCTCATCTTCATCCTGCAAAGCTGCTTCTAGAGCAGCCTGAACTTTAGGAGCAATGGTTGGGCCCTCATAGTCTCTCGTGGTTCGACTGGGCATGTCAAGCTCCAATAGTACAATGTTCTCTGCCTGAAAAAGCAGAAGGGAAACAGAATCGTCAGTACCTACACATTCATACACAAACCATTTCCCTCCTCACTCACTGTACTGAGATGTTTCACGCTCTGATAAGGGCTGATATCTGGACCCTTGAATTTATTTGAAACATGCATTTCCCTATGCCTGTGGTCATATTACCCTGGCCATAAAGACTGCTCTACCAACAATCCCATTCCTTCTGGCTTGCAACTGTCCTCTCACCCTATTTAAGCTTTTACTCCAACCCTTAAGATCGACTCCAGGTAATGTATCTGCAACAGGGTGGTCACAAACATCTTTTCCAGCAGTACAAGCTCCCTGAACTTATTTTAAGTTACATTTTTACATGTAGGGGAGTAGGCTGTCCCTCTAGAGCAGCGGTTCTGAACCAGAGGTACACGTACCCCCAGCGGGTACGTGAAGCCTCATCATGGGGTACATGAGATATATTTCATACATTGTCTAACACAGGTCAAAGGGCCTAAAAAAAGTCTTGACAATCTGAAAAGTCTTTGTATGAGTATCTTGCCATTTTTATAATACAAGATTACATGTAGTTTGACATAAAAATTAATTTCCCATTGAAAGGGGGTATGTGAAGTCTCAGTCTGAGACCAAGGGGTACGTCAACTGAAAAAGGTTCAGAACCGCTGCTCTAGACACTCCTGCAGCTGTTGCAGTTTGTCCTACAGGACAACAAAGAGTCCTCAGAGACACACACTCTGCTGAATACAAGAGCTGAACAGATGCGGGCTACAGCCATGTCTATGCTTACCCTGTACCGGGCCTCTGGCCGAACCATCATGGACATCCTGGCATGTTGGCTCAAAGGCCTCTTGTAGCCCACTGCTGACACCGGCCTCTTCATCATCTGCTGGTTACTGAAAAGGACGGGACTGTTAAACCCATTACACGTGCAAGTGTCAAGAATCCTCCTTGTTATGCTAACGTGCCAAAATAGCTGCCACCTACTGTGGTGACTGTTTTTATAAAGGGAGGAGAGTGCTACAGGCACCCAGGAGTGCACGCCGATTGCACAGTTAAACCTAACAAGTGGTATGAAGCTGTCCACATCACTGGGTAGGTAGAGGCATGGGAACAGGTGAGATGGCTTCCATAATCTGTTCTTTTGCACCAATGGCAGGATACCTACTGCACACACAATGGACTAATGTATATCTCCCTGTATTCATCTTTGTACATTTGCTCTGTAAAACTTCCAGTCTGCACGCTTGCCTATAGTTTCCTCTGAGATGCCTTTGATTTGAGATAGGAAATAACCAGATTGACTAGACTCATCTTTTTAACATAGTTTGTGAAGCAATTTGGGACCCCCTGCAAGAAAGATGCTATGTATAGCACAGCCCAGCCCAGCATGAAACTAGGTTAAATTGTTTAGAATCTTCCCATCTTAACTTCCTATTTTATTTAGCCCTGGTTATAGTTTGTCTTAAATTTTATTCCAACTTTATAGTCCACTAAGGAGCTACGGACTCAGGGTGAGGCTAAAACCCTAATTCATCCCTGGCCTACTGAAATAACTTGCCCAGGTCAGCCTGTAGTTTCATATGATCTCCACTCCAATCCTAAAATAAGGTTAGGAAACAAACTCACTCCAGCCGGGTTATAGGATGCAGTTTCCACTGGTCTTCCTCTTCATCAAAGAAAGATCTGTTCATGATCTTGTTCTTCTCCTCCAGAGGAATAAAGTTTTCAATAATCAGGTGCCTGGAGGAAAGAGCAAAGGTGGGAGTTATATAAATAAGAGAACTAGCACCTGAATCTCCCCACCTTCTCTTCCTTGCTGACCCAACAAATCCCTAAAAAGGGAGGGATTTCTAGTTCTCGCTCACATTTCAATCCTGTTCCATAAGCAGCTGGTTTGTAACTAACTCCCACGAACAAAACACCTTCAGAGCTAAAGGGGCATATGGAGTAGTGGGACTCACTTCAGCTTCAGTTCCCTGGTGAGCTCGTTCTGGGTCTGTTCCAGTTCCTGTCGCTCTTTAATGTGCTCTTCCTGGAGATCATGAATCTCTGCCTTCACGGCCTGCAGCTTGGAAAATAGCTGGAAGAAATGAGAAGAACATGAGTAAGGACTGTTTCATGCTATTCTCACCCTAGCAGTCAGGTTCTTTGACTTTCTGACCCATCTGATGTGGTGACATTGTCTTTTTACCTTCTTGAGTTTCTTAGTTTTGATGTCCACCTCTTGCTGCAGGGAACTATAGGTCTCCTTTAGCTCCAGTGTCTCCTCATCCCGACTTTCCATCTGTTGCTGGATTTCTCTCTCCCGGCGTTTCTAAGAAATACCACAAATAAGGATGAAGCCATACTTAGATTACTGCCTTCAGTGCCCCAGTAAGTGAAATCAACTGCCAAGATGTGTCCCTTTTACCCGAGATCCAGAAGTCTTGATTTTGCTTCTGGTACTTTTTTAGTTTTGATGGATTTCACTACAGAGGGGCTCTCCTGCTCCACTTAAAAGAGGAGGAACGTTGACTCTTTAACAAGGACATCCTTTCTCCAAAATTGTAAGTCCTTGCAGTTTAATGTGTGTCAACAGAAACACATGACAGAACACAATGTTCTGAACAGTCTGACTAACACCCCCCCACTTCCACTTTCGCCCTCTTCAGTCTTATAGGATTGTTTTGTGAGTTCTCCAACAGCACAGAAATTTGTAACCAAGACAGGACCTGGGCCAATTACGTAACAAAATAAGACATTACAAAGCCTCCTTATATGTATACACATCATAAAACAGAAAAAAAAGGGAACAAGCCTTTTTTTCCTCCTTTGAAGCCCCCATTAAAGAAGCACTCAGGATCAATCCTTAAACTCAGGAAGACTAGTTTATGGCTTTTCCTTCCTTCGTATTTTGTGAAAGATCTGTACAGGTAGCTCCTTACTACAAAATAAGAAACATGTTCCTCCTCCTACCTGTTCTGCAATTTCCTGCCGTTTCTGCTCCAGGATTTTCTGCTGTTCATTTGTGTGATCCACAATATTTTTCCCTCCAACAAGGAGTTTGCTTTCCATTGCCTGAGAGAAAAACCATAACCGGCAGTGAACCTCTCAAAGAGCTGTCTAATTACTCCTTTCTAAAACACAGTGTCGTCTTCTTGTGTAGATACTGCTTCTTTATAATACTTGCTCCTTATTTAGCAATTAGATTTAAACCAACTGTTATGGACATCATTATTTTTGATACAACCTACAATATTATAAAAGTTTAATGCACTAGAAACCTGTCTTGTGTTATGTACTGTTATAATCTGTTGCACATTGGGTATGACACATGAAGATGCAGCTAAATTTTTAATGATCACTTTCAGAGCAAAGCCTGTTTTTATTGGCTGTAACTCGTAAAAAGCACATCCATCACAAATCTATTGCGCTCACTGCCCCACATCCTACAAAGATAGCTCAAAAGTGACAACCCCCCCACAACCTTACACATTCTAAACTAAATTATTAAAAAGTGTATCTCTCTACATCCAGTTTATTTTAAAAATTTCAGATCTAGGCACATCCATTACCAGGACACTAAAACTCTTTCCTGGGAAAGA
>NW_005842450.1:669268-672813 GCF_000455745.1 Alligator sinensis
CCTGCGTCCAGGGAATTCCTTCAAAGATTCTAGCCGGAAGTACCATACCTTGATTTTGGCACCCAGCATTTCAGTTGCTTCCTTCTCTCGCTTCAGGTCTTCCATTTTCTTTTCCTTCTCTTTCAGCAGTCTCATCTTGTCTTCAGCCACCAAGCTGTGATCCTCCACAATGGCTTTCTTTTCAATCTCCAGCTTTTCTTGCTGCTCTCTCCAGTAGTCTTCTTTATCATCACCTTCATCCTCACCCTCTTCTGCATCATCATCATCATCCTCTTCCTCTTCCCCACCCTCTCTTCTCCTTTCCCTTTTCTTTCTTTTGCCAACAGATCGTTTTTCCAGCTGTGCCTTGAGCCGAGCAATTTCTTCCTGGAATTCTCGTAGCAGTGCATCCTTGGGATCTTCGTTCACTCTTGGTTTGTTCTTGATATTTTTGGCACGGTTGGCATATCGTAGAGTAGTAAGAGTTTCCTCTACGTTGTAAGAGGCAGGGCCTATGTTGGCTACCATCACAGTTTTGGCATTGCCACCTAGCGAGTCTTGAAGCAGCCTTGTAAGTTTTGAGTCCCGGTATGGAATGTGAGTGCTTTTGCCATCAACCAGGGCAGATATAACGTTGCCTAAAGCTGAAAGGGAGAGGTTAATCTTGGTAGCTTCCTTCAACCTTTCTCCCTGGGCTCCAGTCTTGGCTTGGCGTTCACTACCTGCAAGGTCCACCAGGTTGAGTTTTCCTACACGGATGTGATTTTCCCCATCAAGTCCCAACTCGCTGCACTCAATAGTGATCACAAAAATGGCATGGGAACGGGAGCTATGCTCATTCATGTTAGTAGCACCAACAGAGCGGTTTTGGTTCCCCACATTCATGACATGTTCTATCTCTTTGACACTCTTTGTGACAAAAGAGGACAAATCTTTCACATACACACCAGTGTCTGGTCTTTCTTTCAGCTCCAGCCTTTTGGACTGATCCTTTGATAATAAGTCTCTTATTTCTTCTTGGTATATTTCCAAATAAGAAGCCCTAACTAGGTATTGCTGGTTCTGAGATCTAGAGATGTGGGTGAAGATGTGGTCAAATGAATTGGGGATGACTCCTCTTTTTTCAGGATCACCACGTATTCCTTCCATTGTGTACGTTTTCCCTGTCCCAGTCTGCCCATATGCAAAAATAGTCCCATTGAACCCCTGCAGAACAGAGTCCACCAGAGGTCTGAAAGTTTCATCATAGAGTTCAACCTGCTTGGAGTTCCAGTCATAGACAGAATCGAATGTGAACATTTTAGGCAGTTCGTGAGATGTTCCCCTGGGATTCTTCACCGATACTTGCCCCAATTTGACATCCACATCCACAACCTTGTCATACGAAGCTGCCTTCTCTTTGCCATTCATTGGACGGCATCGCACCACGACCCTGACGGACTCAGAGCTCTTTAACTTGGACATAATGAGAGGTCAGTGGCTGGGCGATTTGGTTGATGAATGATGCAGGAAGGTCAGGGGTACTAAAAGCCTACAAGGAAACAAAGTGAGGAAATGTAAATAGTTTTCAGCATATGCTGATCTTGTGCAAAACCACAAAGTGAACTCGTGCACTTTTGCAGGAGTTTGTGTCCACTCTGCGGGATTCTGAAGCATACAAATAACGTACAAGATAAGCACTGCTAAAAGTCTGAATCTTCCTGAGAAAATATGACCTTATAGACACTTACATGTTCATTAATATATATGAAACATGTTGCAAAAAAGCTTTAAAAAATGTCTCTGAAGTTGGTAAAATACTTCCTTTACCTGCTCCTGTTTCACAAAATTAGAAATGTTCTGGTGGTTTAAGGTTTTGTTCATAGATTCAACTCATTACAATCAGTTTCTAGAGTCAGGCTTAAAACAATCAATTAAAAAGTGTTAGCTTTATGTTGTAATCCCACCACTTCAGCTTCAAATGTGTAAGTGCACAGGCAAGTCACTTTATCTGGTGCTTATGCTGCTAGCTACAGGCTTTAAAATGCAATTTAGAGCCTCTTCTCATAAAGCCAGGCAGTGTTTATTGCAAGGGCTTCAATTCACCAACAAAATTCAAGACAGCTCTGAGCTATCGTACATATATTGGGAAAGCTGCTTCTTGCTTAAGCTACCTCTTGTTACTAATGCTTTTCATTTTTACAACAGAGAGTTTTCAGAGCCACACCCTTACCAATACTCTTCTTGGCACAGCTCACTTCATTTCAAGGAGGAGCATGAAACAGTTACACAGACCTAATGCTGCTGCCGCAGCCTTCCTCCACATCTCTTACGTTGCTCAGAAATGGAAGGTCACAGAACCCCACAAAAGGACAAGGGACAAACAGACAATATCATTTAGGCACTCTAAGCTTTAACTGCCTGCATTTTTAGTTGCACAAAACACTCAGACAGATTGTAGGTTTCTTTGGAAATAAAATACACATATACTGGATTCTGGAGAGAATAAAATCTGAGTTCTGACACTCCCGAGTCAGGATTCAGACTGAACTGGCACTATGCTATCTATGGGCTATGTCACCAGGAAGATCATGCCACATGGATTTAACACTCATCTTGTAAACTCGTAAAAGAAAAGGAGGTGCTTGGAGAGGTGCCCACAAAGCCTTTCCTTTTTCTTTGTTAGATTTCTAAGTCACCTTCTATAAGCATAATAAATCTTTAATGGGGCTTTCATAGCTGCTGGGATTCTAAGATAAACCCCCCAAACCATTTTTTTTTTTTTTTAGCTTTCAGCTGTCATACCCAGCACCCCATACATTCTGCATTTCAGCAGCCAAGAGAGGTGACATGGAATCTACTGTCTGTCAAAAACTCAGCCCGCAGAATGTAAGCTGTCACACACAAAAGAGTACACTCGTGCTCACACTGCTTGCCCTTCTCATTGCAAACCCTTCAATGCGAACAGAGCACGAATCAATGCAGAGATGTCTTCCCAAGCCGGCAGACCTGAAACTATGCCGCTAAGAATAAAACAGCTCCGAAGGGGCATTAACTTTGAAACCAACTGGTGATTACATTTAACAGAAATACACTACTTATCATTTTAGCTGACACGCTTATGCGCAGATGTTCACAGTAGTGGCTGACGCTGGAGCAGGCAGATGCAGGCACTCTTGGTGTCGAGGATTTTGTTGCTGGGGTACTATGCTCTTTCACCACCACAAATATTCCCTCTCCAGTGTAAAATCTGACTCAACTGCCTCTAACTTGACAGAAAAAAAATCCAAAACCAACCCTTGCCTCCTACACCTCTAGGAGCCATCAACTCATCTGCATCCTACTCGTCTGTCAAAACCTCCAGGTTCCTCCCTGATAACCTCTATGTTGCAATTACACACGTACAATACAAAAGTTCTTCAGGCATTAAAAACAAAGGGGGCGGTTCCCAGCTCACGTTCAAGTACAGAGGGCAGGAAGAAGCCATAAAAAAAGCCTCCCACAATCCTGAAACGACCGTGGTGTACCAGGACGCCAGATTTAAATCAGCTCAGCATTCTTCCCTCCTATTTAATCCCTTTCCTGCT
>NW_005842450.1:672871-675701 GCF_000455745.1 Alligator sinensis
TGATGTAAGCTCCTTTCTTATCATAATGGTATCACAAAGCACATGACATTTTGATCATAGCCCATTTTCTTTCCAGGACCCATTTTAGGATTGGGTCCTGCGGCATTTTCCATCATTTTCCCCAACTTCAATTCATGCCTCTCTCACGCTGTATAAACTGAAGACAGCCCAGCATACCTTAGAAGTTCCAACATTGTTCCTTTCCCAACATACTTTTATTGAAACCCTTCACACAAGCCAGCTCTGCCCCAGTACCTCTAAGTGATTAAATATATTCTGTGTGTCCCAGGTCTGAAGTACTAAGTGATTCAACACCGCCTGGTTTTACAAGGTTCTGCATTAGACAAAGCTCATGTCACATAACATCTGATTCACAGAGGCTAGTAGTTTATGGGCCCTGCACTGAGGGGAAGGCTGGAGATGGTGACTCATGCTGGGTCATTAGCACATTCAGCTGCCCTTCTAAACAAAACCGTGTTGCTGCTTACTGATGGGTGACACAAAGGACCCACGGCGGCATAGGCTGTAAAATGCAGTGAGAAGGTTCAGACGAGCCATTTTTTTAAAAGCACCCACCACGAAATATTCCTGTCTGAAATTTTTCCAACAGCTGGAACAAAGTTATAAAGCAAGTACATAAAAAATCCCAGTCGATCAATTTGGTTCCCTCAGTTCAGTTCTCTTTCTTCTAGTGCCAAAATATAGCACAATATACTGCATTTTTTATTCTGTAATGGCAAGTTCTCTACTTCAAGTCTCCGATGAAGAATGTCTTACACGAGAAAGCTTGCCTGACTTTATTCCAACCATGAAGTTGGAAGCTATCACCCCCCGCCAGAAATCTTTGCCTCTCACATAATTCCTAGAATATCACAGCTACAACATCACGCTAACACTATTTTAATCAATATAATTCATACCATTCTGCACAGAAGTGCAGCTTCTGTAAGAGATATTAATTAAAGTTTTAATCTCCTTGTAGAGTTTTTAGAGTGCATTGCTTTTCACCTATGGGCATCCTGAACTTAAAACAAAAAAAAATGTAATGGTGAAGGTCCCAGTGCTCACTTTCTCCCCTTGTTATCCCACAGATACACATTTAGTGACATCACACTGTCTTTGTCAAGCCTCTGGGACTGCCTTGTCCAAATGAATTCAGTAATCCTGCTTTACAGCATTTTCCCATTTCCCTGAACATCCCAGATCTATTTTTACTACACAAGAGGCAGTTCATTCAACTCATCTCACCCCTTGTTTGAAGGACTGTCGTGATAACTCACCGAGACCCATTTCCACCGATACTGGTCACTGCTGTTCCTCTTGTGCCACTTAGTTGAAATCTTCTTCCTGATGAAAAGCGTTAAAAGTTATTCTAGCAAATCTGAACATACATTTGCCTCACCTATAACGAGAGTTTATAATCTCCAGAAATGTCACTGCCGAGTTTGATCTGCAAGGACCAGCGTAGGATGGGCTGGATACATGACCTGGTAAATGCTATTTGTTGTCCATCAAAGCACCTTTATTCTTATACCATGGGAAACGGCTCCTTTTGTGAAATTAGTAAATCCAAAGAGACCTGGATCAGCTCCCAAACGGCCTCTAATCCATGAAGCTGCATGGTGGAGATGAATGCATTTTAAAATACGCCCTAATTGACTACAGGGAAAGCTGAGAGTCTTGTTTTCTATAACGCACCACGACGTACTATTTTGTAAGCCTGAAAGAATAAATAATGCCCCAATTTGAATGCAAGATAATCTGACCATTTAATCGTCAGAATAGTTAGAAGCAAGATAGAAGAGACTAATTAACTCAATCTGCCCATGGCCTGTAGAGCCCGTACAGGACTGGCTTTCGGCAGGACATCTGCTTCAGCCGCTCTATTTGTAAGTGCCGCGAGCAACGGGCATTCATGCTTCCTCGAAACGCTTGCTAGGTTTCACTGGCAGGAAGGACTTTTTGATGTAATTCTTATTTTTCTTGATCTCACCTGAATGCTTCTGATCACAACCCCCTGCTAGCGCCCCGTCCCTTCAGAAACGGGCAGGCTTGCTGCGCCCAGCCGCCCTGACCTTTCGTCATACATGAATCCTCTCGCGGTCGCCGCTGTTTTGTAAACAGGCTGGTCTCTCTCCCTCTCTGGTAAAAGTGTTCAAGACGCCCCAGATGAACAACATTAGATTACCTTCTTCCTGGCCCACGGTACGTTTTATACCTGCTCATCTCTCAGCGGCTGCCTGCCCTCGCCCCGCCGGCTTTGCGGCGTTCGGGGATCTGCGTCCCACCGAGACAAAAGCGGGAGGCGACGGGCGGCGCGAGCGGTCGAGGCTGTGATCCCCCCCCCCGCTCCGGTTACGAGGTCACAAAGCAACGGCCGGACGGTCGCCCCGGGCACGACCCAGCGCCGTCCGGCCGTCACGAGTGCCGCGCCCCAGCAGCCGTCGAGAGCGAGGCGGCGGTTTGGTCGGGCAGGACTCGGGCCGAACGCGCGGCACTCCTCTTCGCACGCTGTCCCCCCCAGCGTGTGCACGCCCGCGCACGAGACACGCGTCCCCACGCGTGACGGGGGTGTGCACGACTCGCGGCCCCTTGCGCCCGTGCCCGGGGGGGGCACACCACCCTCTCCAAGCCTAAGCCTGCGCCTGCAGGGGGGAGCTCTGGCCCACCCCTGCACACCCAGGAGGGCACACGCGTGTGCCAAGAGGGTTGGAGCCCCTGTGAGGGCACATGCGTGTGCAAAGGGCGCTGGTGCCCCTCATGCGGGCACACGCGTGTGCAAAGGGGCGGGGCCCCCAGCCCCTGCCCGCGGGGGGGGGGGGGGGGGCGG
>NW_005842450.1:675732-684639 GCF_000455745.1 Alligator sinensis
CGCCGTCACCATGGAGCCGCCTCTCCCGCAGCACCGGATACGGGGGGGGAAGGGGAGCGACCACCGCTCACTTCCTTGGCAACCCAAGTGCCCGCCCCCAAGCCATCACTTCCTTAGCAACCCGGCCTAGCAACGGGCCTCATTTCCGTAGCGACAAGGCCTAGAGGGGAGGGGCCTCCGCTTCCCTAGCAACGGGCCCCCGCCCTCAGGGGGGAGGGCCGTGTTGCATCCGGGGCACACCGTGCGCATGCGCGGATCTAGGGGCGCTGTGCGCATGTGTAAACTGGGCGCTGCTTGCGGACGCCGTGCGCATGCGCGGAGCTGGGTGCTGTTGGGCACGTGGCTTAGCACAGGCTGCAGGGCATGGTGTCCTAGCTGGGGGGTGAAGGGCAAGGCACAGCCCCGGGGCCCAGGCGGCGCATGCCAGGCTCCCTCCGCTTCCAAAAGAGGAACAGCGAGCCTGGCTCCAAAGGGGCAGGCCTGAGGCTCTGGAGGGAAGGGCAGTTTCTTCCTACCTCCCTGGAGCCAGCTCCAGTAGTGCAGAGCAGCCAAGGGGCAGGGCCCGGCTTTGTGTTTTGCTGATGCGCCCCCAGCCCCGGCTGCGAGCCTGCCTGCTTTTGGTGATGTGTTTGGAGAAGCAAACCGCTGGCACCCGGCAGCTCCTGCAGAACCCAGGGCCGTGCATGTCCTGGTGCGAGAGGACATCTGTGCACAACCGTGTTGGGTCGGGGTTGACAGTAGTCTTATGTCGGGTGTTTGGATAGGGCTGATCCTGCTTGAGGCAGGGGGCTGGACTAGAGCAGCACTTCTTGACCTGTGAGTCGCGACCCAAAAGTGGGTTGGGACGCATCTGCAAAAGAGTCGTGAACAAATTTTAAAAATGGGTTCTCTTTTAAAGGAGACAAATGTGGGAACCCATGGCCTTTTCCTTGCAGGCTGACAGAGCTCCAGCCTGCAAGGGGCTGTTTGGCCCCCTGCCCCACACAGTGGAGGGCAGGGGACAGTGGGTCAGGACTGACCGTTGATGTTTACAGCTGGGTCCTAGTACAAAAAAGGTTGAGAACCACTGGACTAAATGATCCCTGCAGGTCCCTTCCAGCCTAACTTCCTTATGATTATAAACCAAGATCCTTTAACCAGTGTGGCCAGCTTCAGATACTTAGGAAGACACCATGTGAAACCTGCAGCATGGGCAGTTTAGAGAGATATAAACTATCAGAAATGTACATTCCCAAAAACTAAGGGAAAGGTTGAAGTTTGCACTGAAAAAGACACTGGACGCAAGTCTCAAGATTTCATTAAATTTTGCATTTAAAAAAATGTCCTCTTACAAACAGACAAGTGGTAAACTTGATATCGTTTATTAGACCAATTGGATAGTTGGAAAAATAGTTCCTTGCAAGTTTTTGGGCACAGGCACCCTTCCTCCAGCCTAGGGAGAGTCTGCTGGTCTGTCTTTTCTCTAAAGTCTGAATAGAAGCTTAAGCTAATATGCAAAAAGCAGGTCTATGAAAATGCAAGTGTGTGGCAGATCTATATTCTGTATATTGGCTTAAGCTTCTATTTGGACCCTAGAGGAAAGACAGACCAGCAGACTTCCTAGGCCTGAGGAAAGGCACCTGTGCCTGCAAACTTGCAAAGAATCATTTTTCCAACTATCCAGTTGGGTTAGTAAAAGAGATCACATTTGCCCAAAGAACCTTGTCTGCCTATGCCCCTAGACCAACACGGCTACAACCAACACCCCTTAAAAACAGCAATTTTCTCCTTACCATTGCAGCAACTAAGAGGGGGGGCAAGCACCATCCAAAACCTCCTAACACATTAACATCTGAGTGCTCACCCACACCTGAAAATTAATTTGGATCACAGTACAGTATGAATTGGAAAACACAAATGCTGAATAACTCATTACAGAAAAGCTGTTACTCCTAAAACTTTAAACAGAAAGCATGCACACGGAGGGATCTGTCTGAGAGTAAGCACCTATAAGCACATCTGTGAGCCATGGACTTCTTCCACAACGATTGCTTAGTTAAACACATTATTAATAGCTTGTACGTTTGGATGTCCATATTTGAACTGATGGATGTTGGAAAGGATACATACTTTTTTACGAAGATATTGCAGCCTTGACGATGACTGATCTGGGCTGAACTAGGGTCAAATACTTTCATGTAAATAAGGATAAGAATTCAGTGCGAATAAAAATGAATATTTAAAACAAAATAAGTTTCAATGTTTTACTGTGGAAAAAAAATACAAAATTACATTTTCTGTAAAAAGAGTCAAAATACATCTTCTCAACCATGATATCTTGGGAAAGCATCATCATTTCCCACTTCTAACCAAAGCAGTCTTGATTGCATCATTCTGGACTAAAAAAAGGAGGAAAAATACTAGAGATATATCAATTTGGTTTATGGGCTTCCAGTTACATAAACCCGCAGCAGTCCAGCACCTGGAATACTCACAGCTAGCCTCACTGAAACAACTTGGCCCCATACATTTCTGGAAATTAGCACTGAGAAGCAAGAGGCTCTTACAGCCTGGGTGGCTTCCAACCTCTGCCAGGCCTCATCTCCTCCGGCAGTGTTCTCTTCAAACCACAGGGAACAGAAATTTGCGCAACTAAAACAAAATAAAATGCTCCAAGAGAAGAGAGACCAAAGAGCACATTAGAAGACGTCCAGGGTACCTACCCTAGAGATCTTCAAAAGGAGACTGGATGCACACCTTGTGGGGTTATTTGACCCCAGCAGTCTTTCCTGCCCAGAGCAGGGGGGCTGGACCCAATGATCTCACAAGGTCCCTTCTAGCCCTAAACTTCTGTGAATCTGCGTCCTCATACAGCCAATATGAGAAAGTAATTGGAGATAGTGCCATACCCAATCCATTACAAGATGTCACAGGAACAAGGGGCCTTGGCCAAACAGTGACTGGCTCGCACAGAGATAGGAAACAAAATTCCAGAGTCACCAATGGAAAACTAACCTGTCCTGGGCCACAGCCTAATCCTGGCTTCTGAGACTATCTTGCCACAAGAGGATGAGTCCCCAGTTAAAGTAGTGGGAACCAGCACTGAGGATCAGATTATGCAGTCTGTGGAGAGGGCAGAAAAACTTTCACCCAAAATAAGACAAGGCACACGCTGTTGTCACCATCTCCTTATCCTTTGCTAAGGTTATTTTATACCAGATCCATTTCTTCTAAAAATCTGAGCTTCCAAAGATTTAGGGATCATTGCAGCCATCCCCTTCTCCCTCCCACCATGTGACAACAGTAATGAAATCTGTGAAGTTACAAACATCCAGCTCCAACAGCTTGTCATGATATTGCCCCATGCTCCCTAGGTCAGTGCAGTCACTAAGACAGGTTGAGCAGGTACCTGCATCATTCTGATATACCATCACTGTACTTCTGAAGCACCCTAGAGATCTCAAAGTGATGTGCAAATGTAACGGATCAATCCTAATAACACTCCAGTGAGGTAGGTTTGAAACCCATTTTACAGACAGGTAAACCGGGGCACAGAGCTGACTGGCCCATAATGGGACAGCAGTAGCACTTGGAATAAAACCCAGATCATCTAATCCCTAAAAAGTCCTGAGCCTGAAGCCATGTTCCTTTCATGGAGCATGTTCCCTTTCAATAATACTTAGCACTTACAGAGAACCTGGAATGATCCATCATGACAAGAACCTTCCTGGTACCTCCAAGAAAAACAACAAGACATAGGAGAAAGATGAAATGTGAACAGCTACCTAATCAAGATAGCTGATAATCCAAAATAAGGAGAATGGAAGGTTTCATATAATGTACAGCGTTTAAAATTCACTTTCCCTTTCTGATCTCATGCTGGCAACATGGCAAAACTGAGAAGTCAGTCAGAATGAATCCAGAACTAACACAAGGACGAAATGAAGGCCTCAGGACAAGCCTATCAATACAGCTGGCATATCCTATTCTTTTATGAAAATGTTTGTGTCCTGGTATATCTGTCAACAGGGCTCCCGAGTTCACAGCTCTAAGAACAAAAACTACTGCTTGTTCGTGTCCTGGTCAAAACTCATCCCGCAGCCTCGGCGGGTGGTCCATGCCAAAAAATGAGGAAGGTCTCCCATGCACATCACGCTCTCGCTTCACAAAGGCAGTAAATGAAGAAACACAGTTCCCAATAAAATGGTCAGACTGGCCAAGGATGTACAAGTCAATCTGGGCCACTTCAGGTTGCAAATTCACCACTTTGACCTGCACAAAGAAACAGACAGAGCAAGTTAATCCAAGCAACACGGCACCATATGTCGATTCTTAATAACACGGCAAGCTGGGGTATGAACTGGAATCTACCCACTGCTTTCGCCTACCCTCATCTAAAACAGCCCTTCCTGGGTTTCCAGTGACTACTACAATCAAGAAGACAGCTCACTAATGTGATATTTCTTTTGTAAGATTTAGCCCAAGTCCTTTCTAAGACAAAATCCATCAAAATACAGACCTGGGACTGTTGCATCTGGAGGAGTCTACATTTTCCACAGTCTCAGCATCTAAGTCTTGCAGTTGTGGACAAAGTTTGTTTTTTATTTCAGGTGTCAATAATGGAGATTTCCAATATATAGGTAGCCATTTCCTAGTGTCTGCATTGCTCTAGACACGGGCAATAACATTTCACTTGACACCAACTAACTAGAACCAGGTCTGAGTCAAAAAGTTACAGATCCACCAAGCTGGAACCAGCCATTAGACTGGCATCACACACAGCCCATTGAGGACTCGGTCCTACAAGATTCTGAGTACCCTTCACTCTGACGACACTCAGCACCTGCAGAGACATCTCATCCTTTGACACTAGGCTACATGCAGCAACATGGTTACACAGTGAGCATTACCTGCTTTAAACTAGCCTTAATTTCACTGAACAGCTACTACACAACCAAATGACCATAGCCTGCAGTGGCAAGTGTTGCATAAGTAGAAAATGGGGGCAAAGATGCTACTGGGGCAGCACCATTAGTCCGAGAATCTGCAACCTACCTTTCCTTGGAAAAGCTGCTGTATTTCCTTGGTGTAGGGCTCAGAATCAGTGGCAATGTAAACAGATTTTGCTTCTACCTTCTTCACCCAGAGCTCGAGCGCACGCTTGATCTCTGTCAGGTCTGGAAGGCACATATCCATGGTGAGAGGCACAGCTGTGCTTCGGTCATAGCCTACACACTGTGGTGAAGCCATGAAGTGAGGCCCCGCTGTCCCATCCTTCAGCATATTGCAAGCATTCTTCTATTGAAGAAAGGAGAAGAAAACGCCATGTGTGAAAGTAACAATTAGAACCTGATCCGACCCCAAGTCCAACTTTGGGTGGCAGAGGAGCACAAGCTGGATTTAGACTCTGGTGCCAGAGGGGATGATCATATCAGGGCTGTCTAGTAAACTTTTCTAAAGGAATGGTGGCTGTCGGTCCATGGCACTGCATGCATGGCAGTGGCAGTACCCGCATGCATGACATGCACTGAAATCTATGCAAGCGACGTACCCAGTCTGAACCAATCCTCAGATGAATTCCTACATAAGGCCTGACCAGGAGAGAATGAATATATTCCTCTCCCTTCTTCACCATCTCATCAGACCACACGACATACTTATGCAGAGGCCGATGCTCCTCTAACACTGGAAACTGAGCTGGTGCTCCAGGTAGGGCAAGAATAGGGTGTTCTGAAGGTGGAAACCTGGAAAAGGAAATGAGATGGAAGTGTGGTGTGTTTACAGGCTCTCTGGGAAACAGGAGAGACAGGGAAAGGGTGGCCAGGAAATGTTATGAGCTTGAATAGACCTGCTGCAAGGACAAAGCAGACATGTCAGAGACTCTACAGAAACAAGTGATCTGGCATTAGAAAATCCTCACCATTTCAACACTGGAATTACAACATTACACACAACTGACAAAGTCATCAGACACTGCTTTTTACTTCTGATTCAATAACGAATCCAAAATTAATATAGTTTAGAGGACAAAGGAAAGACAAGCAAGTCTGACATTCATGGTAATATAATAGCTACTTAAACAGAATACAGATGCTTCCCATTCCTGGCTAAAACAGTTCAGATACGTATTGCTACTGCAGTGATACATATTAAGTCAGTTGTAGCTTTATGCGAGGTAGATAACACGAGGTGTACGATGGACACAAGTCAAGTGTAGTGTAATCTTTGTACACTGGCTGAGACCAGAGTAATTAAACTTAATCAATCTTTGGCTGATAACTCAATCAGCCCTACATAGTTCGCAAAGCATACCGGGCAAAGGAACTGATTGCTGGGCTAATAACCCCTGGAAATAGCTTCAAGGTTTGCCCTTGATTATACGTTAATAGTTGCAATGTCAAATAGTCACTTCAAACCACCTCACAATGATGAATGGACTCAAAAATGCAACTAAGCCACTGCTTTCCTCAGAGCCATTCCAAGTGCCTATGTATGTCCAACCACTGGTATCACCCAATCCATCACTGTGCTCAACCTCCCCAGGCCCTTCATACCTTTGCATCCACTGGTCCTTGTAGGAGGAACTGAAGGAAATGCCTCTGAAGAGCTCAGACCTATCAAAATCCACATTGAATTGGTCCCAAAATGGACCAAATGGGTTTCCATCCTACAAAACAAAGAGAACTGTTCACCAGGGACAGCCCCACCATGTGTAAACCAGCAATTTCTGACAGAATCTCTGACTTTAGAGCTGAAATCAGTAAGGAGACGGAGGAGTTGGATGGAGTGGTCTGCAGTCATAACTGTGCTACAGAAGGGGGAGCAATCACAGCTGACTCTGCTCATCACCCAACAGCTCACTAAGAAGCAGCAGAACTCTGGAGAGTTTTATATTAAGTAAAATAAAGACCATTCCAAAAACATTTTAGAGGATATCAAGGCACACAGGCCTAGCACCCCTGGGACCATTTATCCTAAAAGAGCAGGGCTTATCCAATCAGCTGAGCAACGCTGAATGGATGGGGGTTCTGTGGAAGAGCCAGGGGAACATCTGCCTTCTTAAGGTCCTGTCTGCCCAAAGTCACAGTTCATTTGAAAATGATAAATCACTCGCGCACAACCCTACCAAATCCTGCAATGAGCTTTAGGCCAGGCCCAAACATATTAGCCAGCAAGTCTAGAACTGCAGCAATCCTCTTTTTTAACCTAGCAAACTAGGAGCAGGAAATTTACCTTCATGGGACAAGACCTTTTGTCGGCACTTCTCTGGGCTGCTACTTCAAAGCAGTAAGCCACTCGCTTGCCGGGAGGCCAGTGCACTGGTGCCAGTTTCTCCATGAACTCCTCCAAGCTGATAACCCGGTGATAATCCAGGAGAGGCTCCAGCTTGAAGTACTCCGTGTAGGAAACATGCAGCTGTAAATGAGAGAAACAGATTCACTCGCTGAGCAACCAGAAGTCAGTCCTGGCTACATCTCCATTCGCATTTAGTGAGGGGCAGGATCAATAGCTCAGGGCATCTGTGGGTCCGGTGACATTCATGTTTGACAGCCTACAGCTTCCCAGTAATTGAATGGGGGGCTGGGGGGTGTAGGAAGAGGGACAATCTAGAGAGGGAAGAACATAACACGGGAAGTCGTGACTCCTGGGACGCCAGTTTGGCTACTCACAGGTTGTGACCCTTGGCCACAAATAAGAACAAACACTTCACATTTCCCCAGCGAGCTTTGGAAACATCGCTTTACCTTGTAAACCGCAGAGCTCCCTGTCACGCTGCCTGTCATACTGAATAAAAGCAACGCAGAAGCAAACCAAGAAACCTGACTGGCTTCCACATTTTCAAGCCACCCACCAGGTCAGCTAAGCAGACGTGCATCTCTCAAGCCCCCCCAAGGGAAATGACAAACTCCTTGGAGCCGTGGCTATGGTTTCCTCGCGCCCCTGCAGCCTTTAGCATGCGTTGGGGCCTGTTACAACGAGCTCTGGACCGACGGGGAGGGGGATGCTCGCAAGGCGACGTGAGCCACCGCCACCCTGGCGTAGGACAGGGCCAGCTCTTGGCGCTGGCGCACCCCGCACGGAGGGGCGAGGCACCGGGTGAGACTCACGTTGGTGTAGGGAGGCCGGTGGTGCCGGTACTCGATCCAGGGGGGCACAGCCAGGGTGCGGTTCAGGGTCTTGGCAAACGCCAGGGAGCCCAGGAAGTGATCCGCCTGGTTCCCAAACCTCCCTGCAAGAATGGGGAAAAGAGAGGGGTCAGCAAACATGCCCATGGTGCCCAGGGCCTCCCCATGTGCCCGTCAAGGGGGCAGTGGGGTGCTCAGGGACGCACCGCCTCCCGTGCCCCTTACCGGGGCAATAGGAATACCAGGGACCCTCTTCTGCCCGTCACCAGGGCAACAGGATACCCAGGACCATGTACGCATGGCAGGGCAACGGGATGTTGGAGGACACGCCCCCACATGCCCATCACCAGGGCAACGGGATGCTCAGGACCCCCCCACGTGCCTATCCCTGGGGCAGCGGGATGACCCATGTGCCTGTCACCATGGCAACGGGATACCTGGGGAACTTCCCCCCCATGCCCATCACCACGGCAACCAGATGCCCAGGGACCCCCTTCCACCCATCCGGCTGCCCAGGGCCCTACTTCCGCCTGTCACCATGGCAACGGGATACCGGGGGAACCCCGCCCCCCCAGGGCAACGAGATGCCTGGAGACCCCTTCCGCCCATCACCAAGGCAACAGGATGCCGCCCCCCACGTGCCCATCTCCGTGGCAATGGGATGCCCGCCCGTTACCACGGCAACGGGGCAGGCCGCAGCCCTCCGGGGAGCGGGGGGAGGGCACCCGCGGACCCAGGCTCACCCATGCAGGGGCAGTAGAGCAGGTAGCCGGCCGGGTCCCCGCTCGTCGGCCCCGGCAGC
>NW_005842450.1:685039-699160 GCF_000455745.1 Alligator sinensis
AGTTACCTCATGGGGGGCATTCCCCTCATATGGGGGGGGGCTGGTTACCTCATGGGGGGCATTCCTCTCATATGGGGGGGCTGGTTACCTCATGGGGGGGCATTTTGGGAGAAGGGCACCTGCTCCGTCCGGCACGGGTTTACTAAATCCACCTAATTGCTCAGCATTGTGAACTTTCGCGGGGAGACGGGCCAGGGAGGGGCCTAATCCTACAGTTTCTGCGGCGTTGAGGTTTGCGTTTGCAAGGAAAGCGCGTGGGCTCTTCCAGCGCGAATCGCCTGAAGCGGTGTCGTCTGCGAGCGCGCGGGGAGATTGCTCCTCGCTCGGAGCCACGCAGAACCGCAGCTCAGAGCCGAGCACATCGCTTGAGAGGAAGGTGCACCCATCAGCCGGAGGGAAGCTGTTTGCTAACGCCTCGCAGCGAGCGCTTGGCTCACCTTGCGGAGGGGAAGGTTGACTTTCTTAGAGAAAAGGAAGAAAGAAAAAAAAGTTTCAGTTACTCCTTCCTTGCAGGCAGCTTTGAAACGGACGAGGATGTCAGCGCCGCTGTGCCGGGCAGGAAAGCTGCAGCCATTGCTAGCCCCGTTAAAAGGGAAGGAAACAAATACCCTGGGAAGAGATAGTAGCAGAAATGCTCCCTGCACACACAGATGGCTCTGGGTTGAGAAAGACACTTCTCCTTTTCAGCAGCCAGATGACAGGGAAGGCAGATCCCCATAGTTGTGAGACACCTGCAAGCCACCGGCTGCCACGAATCACAGCGCTCCTAAGCACCAGGAGGAGCACGGAGGGCACCAGCCATTTCTGCTGTCCTTCTCAGACAGCACGGCACTGCATCCCATCTCTGTTGTCCTCCGTCCAGGCAGTCAGGGTCTGGTAATATTTAAGATGAATGAAAGTGAACTCTCTTTCTCAGTGCAGTTGCATACTCTTCCTCACGTCCTAGTGTTTTCCATCCTGCCTGAAGGTGCCATGGTGCGATCCTTAGCTAGGGCCCATTGTGATCTCCCCTGTTTAAAGCCTTCAGGAGTGTAGTCTGCCTTCACAGAGGGACTGCTCCATGCCCTGGCCCACGGCACATCCTGCCCACATCTGGTGCTCCTGTTGGCTTGTGGGGAGGAAGTTCCTCCCTCAGAGGCCGCTGTGAAGAACGGGTTAGATGCTATTTTAAGAAGAGTTTCTCAGGCTGCTGAATTGAAAGGAGGGGTGGAGGGTATTCACTCAGCTGTGGGTTTTTGTTTTCTGGTAAGAATAAGCATTCAAATTAACCCCTTCCCAGGCAGGAGAGTGTCGAGAGAAGTCTAGGAAAGTCGCACAAAGACAAAAAGATGGGATGGGTAGGAGTCATGTAAGAAGCCATCTAGCAGAGCTGTCGGGAGAGCAGAGATTGATGCAAATTTTAATTATGTAATGGGAATGCCCCCCAAGAAGCCAGAATATCCACAGATTCAAGGGATACTGCAAGAGGAGGTGTTTGCCAAGGAGCGAAGGTTCAGAGAACCTGTGTCGGTGGACAAAGTCAGTAGGGCTTATCCATGACCGCAAGCCAACTAGTAGCCATCCCACTGAGACAGGAGAGAGAACGTGCACAGACCACTAGGGAAACATTAGATGGGAAGCATGCATTAGCCTCCCACAATTGTCCCTGTGACACACACAGAGAAATTCTGTCCTGAGTGTCAATTGCTGCTCCCCACACTGTATGCAAACCCAGGAGCCCCTCCATGCCCTGAGCTATAGGGTCAGGCTCCCTCTGCTTTGCTTTCTGTGTGGCACACAGTGACTTGGCTTCAACAAGACGGTGGCAGTGTTCTTGGCCTGGCTTATCCAATAGCCTGCCAGTTAGGGCATTCTTGGTTTGAGTCACTTCGGGCCGAGGGGGCCTAAAACCCAAGTAGTCTCTTGTCAGTAGCTTTCCTAAAGAAGGTGGGAAGCCCTGCCTACGTCATGGCTTAAAACAGTGGTTTTTAACCTGTGGTCCACAGACCCCTGCGAGTCCACAGACGTTGCCTGGAGGGGTCTGCAAAAGATGACTGTGGTCAATCAAAAGTGTGTGAATACCCACACTTACCATTCAAAGGGGTGTGCACCTCCATTTGAAATTTCCAAAGGGGTTCATACCTCCATTGGAATCTTTTTAGGGGTCTGCAAATGAAAAAGGTTGAAAACCACTTGTCTTCTAAACCAGAGTGAGCCAGTTGCCTTAAGTGAAGAGATGACTTTAGACCAGGGGCAGGCAACATTTTTTTGGCCAGAGTGCTGAAAAAACCACAATGTCTACCTGGGAAGGTGCCGGAGTGCTGACATGCTGGAGCCTGGAGCAGCTGTTTGCAGCCTCCCAGCTGCCTGCTGGGAGCAGCCTGGGCTCTGTGGCTGGCAGCAGCTGCTTAGAGCCCGGGCTGGCAGTGGTGTGCCGAACAAAATGGCCTTGCGTGCCATGCTCAGCACGCAGGCCGGGGGTTGCTGACCCCTGCTTTAGACCATGGTGCCAGGCAAGAGGTTCAGGCTATAAATTCCAGTATCAGATAGGAACTTAACTCAGGGCTGCAGTCCAGGAAGAGAGACGATTTGAGATGTACCCTGTGCTTTTCAGCATTTCCTGTTGGCTTGTGGAGATGTTTCCAGACTCAGCGTGTTGAGCATGTTGAATCTCCAATTCTAGGGACTGTTGGTACTTAACTTAGCTCTGTGGATTCCATTTTCGGAGACAGTCTTGTAACTTAGGCACAGGAACATCGTGTTGCTCACCTAAGATCCTTTGTGAAGCTTGCCTCTAGCCTTGTTCACTCAAGAACATGAGGAACTTGGGATTGTGGTCAGCTATGCAAGAAGTCCGTAGGCGAGCAACGACCAATAACCAGAAGGGCAGATGAGGAAATACGGAGAGGGGGACTTGGATGTGGAGGTGAGGAGGGTAGGATGGTAGTCCAAGGACAGAGCTGAGGAAAGGGTAAGCGCACAACCGTACCCATATAGCTAAGCAGCATGTTCAAAGGAGGATGCAGCAGCTGACACTGGCTCTCAGTAATTTAAGACAATGTGATGATCGGATATGTTTTTTTTCTTGGAATATTCCATCTCTAATTGAATCACAGACATATTTAGTTCAGAGAGAAAGAGAACCAATAGGAGGGGGATGTGGGACTCCATGTGCAAAGAAGAACTTCACGTGTCCATTCAGCGCAGCACATAATGAACTGTTCTGCTAAGAATGCCCCAGCCTGTTACCCTGCTGCTCATTCATTAGATAGCTGGGTAGCAGGATTACTCGCAAATCCTGTACTCTCAGATCAGTCTGGTGTGCCAGGCAACAGGGGGTGGCACTTATTCAGAGCAAATTGTTATCCAAAAGAAATGCTAGAGGAGAAAGGAGTTTCTCGTGGGTCAGTGGATATATGTACATGCATAAGTGTCTTCACACAATTACTGCTTATAGCAGACATGTGTGTTACTGTGCCCAGGGAGAGCAGTGCAGCGCCCTAACTCCAAGTGTCCTGCCATTTCAGATGAAGGTGTCTCTTTGTTGAAGCCATCCCACTGCAAAAAAGAAAGCAAAAAAAAAGCTGCCAGCTGATGATTGTGCCAGGGCAGCACCACTGCAGGACACCCGCAGGCCCAGGTTCCACTTAACATGGCTTTGCTTTACTAGGCCTGCCATGACGGCATTTTTTCCCAATGTCCCTAACTGGATTCAAGATGCAAAGCAGGAGGAGGAGGAGGAGACAGGCTGGAAATTAGTCCCTCGGCAAAGAGGTCAAGAGGCCGAAAGTCAGGGGAAATGCCAGTGTGAACTTTCCGAGAGCTCCTTCCCCAGCGTGGACAAGCTGAAAACTCACACAGAGCAGAGACCCTACAATTGCCCTCAGCTGCACTGTGGAAAGGCCTTTGCATCCAAGTACAAACTCTACAGGTAGGTAACTACAGAGTGCCTCCTACGAACAGCCCCTCTCCCCCCTGTGGGGACAAAGGGGAAACCCATCCACACTGGTTTTTGACAGGTTTGCTGACAAAAGGCAAAACCATTTTTACCTTGCAAAGCTGGCGAGTCCTATGTGTTACAAGCCCTTGCATTTCCTTCAGCCCCTTCCATGGGAGGAGCTCCGATTGCTCTTACTTTAGCCTTAGGGAAACCCAAGCACAGAAGTTAAGCTCACAAAGCGAAACAGTAGTAGAGCCAGGAATAGCACTCAGAACCTACTTCTGTAATTTAATCACAAGCCAGGCACTCAATAGTCAGGCAGAAGGAACCAGACCTTCCATTTTGGGGTGGAAGAATTGAATTTGCTAACTAAGTTCATTAGACTGACAGGGGTGGGTGGATGGAACACAATTTGAAAAAGGTAAAAGCGGCTCATCTAGAAGCTTCATGTTAGGATTTAATCCCGGTTTGGAGCAACAGGTTACCACAATCTAGTGCATTTCTTCACAAGCCATCAGTAGCTTCTCCCTGGGGGACGTATATCAAACAGTCCCAAAGCTGTCTTCAGCTGCTCGTTCCTATTAGCATCCTGGGTTGAGCGTTCTAACTTTCTCCATTTTGCTTTCTTCACCAAAGGCACATGGCCACGCACTCTGCCCAGAAGCCCCACCAGTGCATGTATTGTGAGAAAATGTTCCATCGGAAGGACCACCTCCGCAATCACCTGCAGACACACGACCCCAACAAGGAAGCCCTCCACTGCCCAGAGTGCGGGAAGAACTACAACACCAAGCTTGGCTTCAGGCGACACCTGGCCATGCACGCAGCTGCCAGCGGCGATCTCAGCTGCAAAGTGTGCCTACAGACCTTTGAGAGCACTCAGGTCCTGCTGGAGCACCTCAAGGCTCATTCCCGGAGGGCATCTGGTGGAGCAAAGGAGAAGAAGCACCCCTGTGACCACTGTGACAGGCGCTTCTACACCCGCAAAGATGTGCGAAGACACCTTGTGGTGCACACGGGCCGGAAGGACTTCTTGTGCCAGTACTGTGCCCAGAGGTTTGGGCGGAAAGACCACCTGACCAGGCACATGAAGAAGAGCCACTCCCAAGAACTGCTGAAGATCAAGACGGAGCCAGTGGACATGCTGGGTCTCCTGAGCTGCAGCTCAGCTGTGGCAATAAAAGAAGAGCTGAGTCCGGTTTTATGTATGGCATCCAGAGACATGATGAGTGGCAAGAGCTTCCCTAGCATGCTACCCATGGGCATGTACAGTACACACCTCCAAGCCATGCCAAGCTCAGGGATGCCCCATTCTTTGGTTCCCAGCTCTCTTCCAATGGGGATGAGCTATCCTCTTGAATCTTCTTCACCTATCTCCTCCCCACCACAACCTCCTCCAAAATATCAGCTCGGATCTACCTCATACTTGCCTGAGAAACTACCCAAAGCAGAGGTGGACACCTTTCTGTCAGAGCTCCCTGGCAGTCTGTCGGTCTCATCTGGAGAGCCTCAGTCCTCCTCACCTCAGCCAGCCACTCTGGATGAAGCTCTGCTTTCCAAGAGCCCAGCTAACCTTTCAGAGGCTCTCTGTGCTGCTAACATGGACTTTTCTCATCTTCTGGGCTTCCTCCCCCTAAATCTTCCTCCTTGCAACCCACCTGCATCATCAGGGGGGCTGGTCATGGGCTACTCACAGGGGGAGACCCAGCCACTGCTTACCACTTTGCAACATCAACCTCAAGAATCTTCAGGAGCTGGGGGCCCCCTGAACTTTGGCCCCCTTCATTCGTTACCCCCTGTTTTCACCTCCAGCCTGAGCACAACCACCCTGCCGCGTTTTCACCAGGCGTTCCAGTAAGATGAGAGGAGCACTGATGAACAGGTCTTCCCATAACACGTACTTGGATTGCCTTAAAAACGCACAACTCCTGTATCTTCCCATGAGGGCAAGGAAGCGTTTCAGAGCTGTTTCAGACAGGAGGATTCTGGTCTCCGTAGGGAGCGTCTGTCGGCTGGAACAGCAGATACGTTAGTGCATGTCCCAGTCCTGGGCAGTGAAATGATTTCACTTAATAGACTTGGGGATTTTTCCCTCATTTTTAATCTGTGAATCAGGAGCCACACTTAGCACTGGCCTTCCCCGAGATTTGGGAGCTTTGTTCCTCTTTGGGAAGGGACTGAAACTGAGGAGGAGTTGGGGCTATTTTGTCTTGGGTAGGCTCAGGCTAAGCTTTCCAAGAGTCCAGCACCCATTTCATGTTATCACACTGCAGTTCTGGCATAACTGTCAGCATTCAGAGGTGAAGCAGGCCAATGGCTGACCCACTTCAGCAGACAGGGGAAGAGGCTGCCCTTCCCCACTACCTCCATCCCATCACCTTCACCGCTTACTCCACTTTGCAGCAGTGTTAATCAGCAACAAAACAGTTTACATGATGAATTGAGACACATCACCTCGTTTCCTTTGCAGAGCTGTTAGACTAGTTTTATTCCAATGAACTTTGTTTACGCAACAGGTATCGGTTTCCATCATTACAACAGTAGGCACCAGCAAGCCTAGGTTTGTATCTGGTGCAGCTAGAACACTGTTTACATGAGAAAGTCAGGTTGCACTGATTTCTCTTCACTTGTCACATTTTTCCCCCGTGGGGAAATAAACTGACTTTGGACTACTTCAGGCGGTGCCATTGTACATGGCAGCTTATTGCATGTTCTCTGACTATGCATAGGAGTCAGTAGGATGGAGCAGCTTACACACCTCAGCTCAGTTTTGTGCTGAACAAACAGAGCCCTTTAAAAGAAAGAAAAACAGGCCCATCATTCACATCCCAGATCTATGTTGAAAACCAAAGTATGAAAAAGCAAGGTTGACCGCCTGTGGCCCACAACACCAGATGCTGTCAGAGGGGAGCCATCTGCGCGCCTCTGCTCTAGGGGTTAGCCAAGGAGATGAAGGATGAGGTGTGAGGCAGCATCTTTTTCTGGCTGACACCTGAAGCAGTCTCAAGCAGTGACAGGTATTGGCTTCCCTAGTGGAGCAATGGCATCCGGGAGTCAGGAGAAAAGACAATTGGTTCCAGTGGTGTTAACATTTGGTCGCTGTCTTTGACCCGTTTCCTCCAACACTAATAGTCTGAACAGGTAGCTAAGGTTCTGGGGCTACAGCCTCCCTTCCTCTCCTCCAGCCTGAAGCAATGGGCCTTTTCTGTTCCTTCTTTCTCCAACCATACCTCCTGAACGGGGTCCACTTCTCTTGCAGCCCTGCTGATAGCAGACAGGTTAAACAGAAGGCAGTAGACTCCCAATGCCATTAACGATACATCTCCTGTTTACATGTCTGTTCTCATGGGATCGGGCACTCCTATGCAAGCTTAGTAATCCATGACCTTAGGCATGTTCAGTCCAGTTACATTTTAGCACATATCTGTGGAGATAAAATGCAGTTCTTCATACCTCAGTATGTAGGAACGTCATAGGCCAAAAGAAGCCAGGGAGTCTTGTCTATCAGTATAGATCTTTCAACCCAGGAAGTACAAATCTACCTCTATCCTGTTATGTCACTCTACAAATGAAGCCAGTCACTGTCTCCACACCTTCCTTCCTTCCTTCCTTCTCCAAGAACGTATACACCTCCATCAGTTAATGCACATTATTTGTCTTTAGCCATGTGTCTTCTAATCCCTGTTTAAGTTACTTCTGCTTCATGAGTTCATGGGCACATCCCTTCCTCCACCTCACTGAAGTATTTATTAAATGGTTTAGTGATTTCCTACCCATTTGGGGATCCATTCATACAAAGCATCACAACAGAGAGGTGTTGACATTTTAGCTTAGTCAGTGAAACTGTGGATGCTACTTCCATTCACATCCCTGTAAATTTTAAGTCTTATTTACCTCAACAGTATCCTGTGGCAATGAGTCCCCTGGGTTGAAAGCGGTTCTTACTTTTATCCATTTTTAAATGTTGCCTTCAGATTCCAGTTAGTGCCTTCTTACGCTTTTAAATGAAGAAAGGGTTAATCGATGAGTTGAGTTACCCATTTTTATTAAATACCTCAGTCATATCTCCTTGCTCTTCTCTTGCTGAATGAAATAGTCTCGCTCTCTGTTACACGAGTCCGATTCCTGCCTCTAGGTTCTTTTTTGAATTTTTTCTTTACCTTTTTTAAATGCAGACAAAAATAGACAGACAGGGAATCAAGCTTGCTCCTTTATTCAAGGTGAGAAAGCATCAGATTTCTGCAGTCCTGTAGTATTTTTCCCTCTTCTCTGTCTTTCTAACATCCTGCCTTGTGCCTTAAGCAGATGTCTTGTTGAAATGTCATCAGCAATAGCCCTGTCTGAAAGCAGACACCCTTCCACTTACAACATAAATAGCTTCCCCTGTATTTGCACACTTCACATGCTTCCTATGGCTGTTCTAGCAAGTAATCTTACAAGTACATCCATAAAGTTCAAACCAACCTGAGGAAATACAGAAATGAGAAGCCAATCCAGAACTCTCACCAAGTGTTTGCACTGAAATCTGGTTGGATGTTTCTGTTTTTGGCAGTATGAATTGCAGGTGATTTGTTTGCATATAGAAAATTATTCATAAGCTTGCAGTCATGTATATGCAGTGAATTAATCATGAACAATCTACAGAGCAAAACTTATTCACTGGTGTTATTTTTGAACGTGATTTCTTGGAGAAATCATGAACTGCTGGGGCAACTCACTGGGAAGCTAAATCCACTACCAATTATTTGCTTAACTCAAACAAAGTGTTTTAACAAGCCAATTCAAGTGGCCTTAGATAAGAGTTTTTTGCTAGGAGCAATTGCATAGCAAATGTAGTGCTAAATTTACCACACTGCAAGGATGACCTCTGTGCTACAGCCCAAGAAGCCTTGTTATCTCTATATGACAGCTGTGCTTATAACTCCCACTCAAGGACCACAGCCCCATTAGACTCAGTCCAGAATGGGCAGGCTGTTCCTTCCTCTAAAAAAAATACTTTCTAGGCTTACAGCTGATGGCTGGGGCAGTGTTAGAGCCAGTCTTATTAGATTATTAATGTTTGATGATGAGGGATAGAAGGGTTTAATAGAGAGACCCGTGCTCAATCTTGTTGCCTTCAGTGGATAGGAGGTCGGACACTGTTGGCGCACAGGTATTTTAATGTATTGCAAGTGTTGCAAATGCCAGTGTGGATGCAGAACTTATGCAGACAGACAGAGGAAGGAGGTAATAAAATGAGGTACAACCGGGACAAGTGGAAGGTAAACCACGTGGGAGAAAGCTCAGTAATAAACATTGGGTGGAAGGGAGACCTTTGGAAAGCAGAATCGTGAAAGAGGGACAGAGCAAGAGAGGACAGTAAATAAGATGTGTATTTATGGTTTCGGAAGACAGCCAGAAAAAGCCCCGTGCAATTTTAGACAGGATAAGCAAATCAACAGCTCAGAGGCAGAATCTCACTTGACTGATAAGTGCTCATCTGTACTAAACAATACAGAAATGGAGGTATAGCATACATCCCTGTATCATACCCATTTAATAAACAGGGAAAATAATGCAGCGAGAATTTAAAGATGAGTAGCCTGCTCAGTGACACAACCCATGCATCAGCCCCGACTCCACCATCTCCCAGCACATGGTATTCATTACTGCGCAGAGCAGCATGGAGAAAAGCAACTAAAATGAAGAGATGGCTTGAGAGGTTCAGTTAAGGGAGAGAGATTAATAGAAGCACACCTAATAGACTTGCCCCCTGGGGCACATGTCTAAGTACCCAAGAAATGCAAATAGCCAAGACGGAAGACAGAGGGTGGGCCAAAGGGGTAAGGGGGAGAAACTAGAGAAAGGAAAGTAGGTTGGAGAAAAGAAAGGGTGAGACCTGAGAATGCTAGCAAACCAGAAGGGGAACGTCCCAGTGGAAGCCAAGATATTTCAGACTAGACTGGCTCAAGCATTAGCTAATGCAGTCAAGAATAACCAAGTACTACCATTGAACTGAGCTACCTAACCCAATTGCTCCTTCCCCATCTCAGATTTCTAGACCTGCATGAGTATCGCGTAGATCTTTCCCCAGATGGTTCAGAACCTCGTACTGTGCGAGGAGCAATACCTTCCGTTTGTCTGCACTGAACTTCACCTGCCACCTCTGTATCCACTTACCAGGTTTGGCCCGGTCCTCCTGGGAAGTCTCACAGCATTGCCATGTTTGGCTTTGAATAATGTTGGGAAACAACTTTTTCTTGATCCTGCTTATATTTGGGAGCAGATATGCAAGGTTTAGTGTTGCGTACCTGCCTGCAAGCTATGCAGTATCATTCCTTCCCACCAGTCCCCCTCCCCCCCCCCCCCCCGTCCCCCCCCCCCCCCCCCCCAAGCATTCATTCACACAACGGCTTGGAAATCATTTCTGAATTACGCTGTCTCAGCACGCAGAAAGAGAAACCAACAGAAATGCCTGGGAAGGCCCAAGGCAGTTTACAGAAAGCAGAACCCAGCCTCGCTAAATTCGTTTTCATTTCAGGGGTCGTGCCAACCCTCATAGTGAAAAAGCCAGCCGATTTTAAGAGTTCCCCACCCTTCTGCTTTCTTGCTGCTCAGCATATCCACTGTGCCCTACTCCGAACGTACTGTCCAGTCTGAACCGTCAGGGCCTATTGCAGAAGTGCTGAGGTGGTCAAGGGAGGGCTCTACAAACCTTCCCGCAGTGCAGGAATAGCTGCAACACGTGTCACTCAGCCAGTGAGGCCTAGTTGATTTGAGCGCCCAGCTGCAAAGACCTCATTTGGCATCTGCCCCAGCAAATGCAGTTCCCCAGGCACTTCTCCATTACATTTCGAGGTAAGGTAACAACTTCGCCAGCCCGCCCTGCTCCAAGACGCAGCTGCGACCAGCCGGCAGACCCACGAGGCTGGCAAAGAGCTGACATTCAGATTCTCGCCGCGTGCGCTCAGGCCTGCGTGGCAGATCTTGCTTTTGCTGGAAGCCTTTTGTCTTGAGCTTACCAATTTCCCTTCCCCTACTTTGCGCCTTGATTTTTTTTTCGTTAGTTTTCCCTAATATCTAGGACCTGTTGTTTAGAAAGTTATTGTAACATTTGTATCAATATTTTACCTTAACGAGAATATTTAACTAAGAAGATCTGCCTTAGTGTTTGGTCTGAAATCTGGATGGTGGCAAGAGGGGTAGTGCAGAGAACTTCTGGAAGCCATCCAGGTTCACCCCAAAGTATCAAGCTCTGAATCTGCTGCTGGAGGAAAAGCAACAGTGGCCTTCACAGCTAGGGCAGAGTCCGTTTGAGAGCCTTCTCTGTCAGGGATGGACCCCGGCTCCCGCGGGGCAAGTTCTGCCCTCAGGTTCCCACTGCCTATCTGGTAGTGCTGGAGCCCGCAGGGTCTCTTGCTGAGGGCAGCATTTGTCCCCGAGGCCGGGAGCACCCCAAGGAGAAGCAGTGTGGAAACTTCTCAGCCTGGTAGAAGGGAGACAGCATGGATGCAGCTCACTTCCTCTTCCATGCTGTATGTTAAGGACATCCATTCCTACCTCCCTTCCTACAGTTCTAGCCATAAAGGCCAACCACTTCCCCTCCTTAAAGCTGGACTATTTTTCTTAAAGAAACTTTCTAGCACTTTTATACACAGTGAATAACCTCTTTTTATTGGAGTATTTTTGGGGCTTTATATAAAACAAGGTTTTTAAATTGTAAAAAATATTAAGTGCCATTAGGAAATGTACAGCTCATCTCTTGTTAAATTAGCTTTTCCACTCTCTTACAGAACGAAGTCCAAATTGAAAGGTTTTTATAATGAAGTTGTTTATTAAAAGCATTTGACGAACTGTCTGTCCTGAGCTTCTCGGGGGGGGGATGCCTGTTTTCTCAGGGCAGATCACAAAACCCAATTCTCTGCGTGGTTCTGGATGCGCCTTTAATCGTGGCTCTTATGAACATGGAGGTGAAAGGGCAACTCTTTTGCATGAGTGTGTGTACTTGCACACCAAGCTCTGTTTTATTTTATGCCAAGGAGGGGATAATAGCACACCACCTTTTGGAGACTTCCCTGATAGCTGGATTACAACAGTCACTGCTGGTTTTGAGACAGAAGCAACTTCCTGGGTTACCAGAGCTATTTTCCTGACAGCAGCAAACAACATTCCCATTTATTTTCAAGGAGGCACCCTAGCTCCTGCTCTTAAGGGGACCCAGCTGCTTGATACCAGATCAGCCGTACCGCGGGACTTGCTCGCAATGCAACGCCAGAATCAGACTGGGGGAGACGAGAACATACTTAAGTCGTGTAGTCACACTTCAATCTCAGACCACGCTGTGATGCCCAGTGACATCAGCCACGCATTTATAGCACAGAAACAACCTGTAATACCACTAAAAAAATCCCTCTAAACAGAACGGTCATAACACTCGGGTTTATTAGGATGGCTTGGTGGTGGTACGATGAACGGATAGAGAGAGGACCCTCCCTGGAGGGCACCTGCTGCAGGTTTTACACTAGGAATCGAGTTGGCAGAGGGAGGGGCATCTTTATTATTGCCCAGTGGGAATCTCCTTCGGGAATTCGGCAGCGGGTCACCAGGCTGATAAGTACCATCCTAGATGCCGGTCGCCACAGAACAACGAGGTCCCGGTGCACTGCAAATGCTGAAGCTTCACCTTGCCCATGCCTTGGGCATCACTCCCAGTTTACACAGCTAGAGCCAGAGGCTCTGGGCAGCTTCAGTACCCTGCACAATTCCATAAAGCGCCTTGTCTCTTCAGAGACAAAAGCCATTTGCATTTCAAAGCACTAGCCTCGGCTCTGTCCAGACACAAAACAGCAAGGACCAGGTGGAAAGAACCATGCGTTCTCTTCCAAATCTTCAGGATAGCCAGCTACCACAGCCCAAACAGGCATTTTGTAGGATGAACGACATTGCTTTACCTAGAATGAAAGCGGCATTTGCCAGACTTGGGTGAGGGATGCCCAGCAAGGCATTTCCCGTCCAGCATGCCAAGGCGGCCTGCACGCTGCTGGGTTAGTTAGCAGCACTCTTCCAGAGTCTCCCTCCCATTTTAAGCAACAACTAGGAAGTTTCAACACAACGAAAACATTTCCTGCTTCAGCTCAACCCTTTAAAAAATTCATCTTGGCTACTGGAGACCAATCAGTTACAAGTTACAACAAAGTGGGAATACTTAAAACCCCCAAAGCCTGGTTCCAGTGACTATTATTAATTAGTAGCCAGACTAATGGATTAATTAGTTGAACTTGAGGAAAGCTAGAAGTCAGAGCCACCTACTGACACACCACCAACCCACGCAACTGAATTCATCTCTGCATAAGGCGGGTACAAGCCTCTTACCTTTGCAGGGAGGAAGGGACGCATGCCGTACAGCTCAGGTCAGTCTGCCCTCATTACACAGGCAACAGCAAATCACTGCTCCAAACTAGGTCAGTCTGCAACAAGCCTTGGAAAGCTTGAATTGAACATTAGCCGCATGCTCTGAAACCAAAGCTAGGCCAGCTATCCCCTCCCCAGGAAGGAAGCATTACCTGAAGAATGAGACAGCCCTCAGAGTCCAGGTGAAGCTGCTTTGACTCGGGCAGGCTCAGCCCATGCGAGGCGTTACAGGATATTCTCACGTAATGTTACCAACGTGATGCTGACGACTTCACCTCCCCCTACAAGGCAGATTCAGCTCCCCATTTTACAAGTGACGCTGCGGACAGAGGACACTTGTACAACCTGCCCAGCGTCACTCATCCAGTCGGCACAGCCAAAAACAGATCCTCGGCACCTCGACTTGTTCTCATCACAAAGCTCCCCCTCCCTCTCCCCCCACTACGATGAGCACGCTGGACTGCAAGGCACCCAGACTCCTCAGCCACATTTGCCAGAGTAAAGTTAGGAAGAAAATCCAAGCAGGCTACATGTACTTCGGACAGTGACCGAGTGTCAAGAAGCATCGTGGGCTTTGCATAAGAGAAACTCAAAGGGCATGTATGGAAGAGACCACAGAAGGCTGCTCACACAGGGACCGGGAGACTACGGCAACAGGACAACGGCATATTTATTTACAGTAGGACACGAAGAATACATACATTAATTAAAAATTACAAATACAGAGAAAACGTATGGGGGCGGGAGGGGAGGGGGGAAAATCAACACCGGCTGAAGTTCTCAGCTAGGAGATCAACCAAAACTTGTTTAGG
>NW_005842450.1:699170-714269 GCF_000455745.1 Alligator sinensis
GCAGACTACGGACTCCACAGCACAGCTCACTAGTGTTACCCCATGCTCCCCGCTTCGCTCCCCGATTCCTGGCTGGTGCAACTTTGGCATGACGGGGAGCTGTAAGAGTGAGGATTCAATGCGCGAGGAGACAAATGCTTTGGCATTCTAGTTCTCCATTCTCCCAACTCGGGGAGCCAGGGGGCATCACCACCAAAAAAACAAAAAACCCTTCAGAACCTCTGACACAGCCCTGGTAGCACTCGTTTAGGACACCCAGGGTACAGAAATCCCCCAAACACCCACAACTCAGTGCAAGCGACAGGGAGGGACTTTGTTGCTTCTCGGATGCACTTCAACTAGATCAGTGTCACCTGCGACAGCCACATACTTGGGGGCAAAGCCAGAACTCCCACAGCCGTCATGAGCCACCTCCACAACCCTGACCGAAGCCAGCTTAGAGCTAGGGATGGAGGGAGGCTTACCTGAAACTTGCAACTAGGCTTTCCAGTAGCCTGAGTTTGCTTTAAATAACCCAAATACAAATTCAAGCTCATTTAAAAAGAACCTCCCACAGGCAGTCAGGCACTCAGCAATGGGAAAAAATCAGCCCCCTGCAGTAAAGTACCCCCTGGCTATTCCAGAGGGCTTGGCCCTTTTCGCTGGGAAAAGTGAAATCCAAAAGGTACTGAGGTGTGAAGTTCCCTCGCTCTCTGGAAGCAACGTTTCCAAGCGCAGGAGCAAGGAATTGAGAGCGGTAACAGGCAAGAGGCAGGTGGCTGGCAAGTTGAACTCTCTTCTAGGAACGGGGTGGGAGGGAGTCTCAGGGAGCTCCAGGCCAATCTCGCAAAGCTTGCACCCCTCTGCAGCACGGATGTCCCAATACTCAGATTTCTTGGCACGAAACCAACACTGTAGTGAGTTTCTCCATGCCGGGTTCTACTTAAACACCAGAGGCGTTTCCTAGCGAGTAAGGCTGCCTCCTTTCCTTCTATCCAGAACGAAGTCGTTAGCTGAACAAAGCCATGCAGAGGTTTCCACTGTTGTTCTCCAGGGTGTGGGGTCCTGCGCTCCAGAATCTTGTGCTGCTTTCAGTGTAACGCCACAGCCCGCTCCATCCCGTTGCCCCTACAGATTCAGCTCTTCCAGGAGAGATGTCCCACCCTCCCGAGCCTCTCCAGCTTCACGTACCCAGAGTGGCATGTGACGTCCAAAAGTGAGGGGGAGGGAGAGGCAACGTGGAGGGCATCAGTTCTCAAGCCCTCTCCAGGTGAAATTGCACTTGCCAGGTTCTGCGTGGCACCTCTGTGGGACTGTAAACAGGGACGGAGCTGAAACTGCTGTAGCCAGAGCATGCCATTCTCATGCAGGACAGGCCTTTCAGATCCCCCTCCCTGGCCACAGCCGGAAGCACCCTCCTCCGCATCTTCCACGCAGACACGAGGCCTGGCCCGGCCGGTTGCATTACTGGTCTGAAGGTCCCCCCAGAACCTACGTGCCCTAGGGGCTAGGGCAAACGTTTGCACAAGTGTTGCCACTGCCGTCTCAGATCCATTCGTTATTCAACATAAAAAAAAGGAATGACTTAACAAAAAAGGGGGTGGAGGTTGACTTACACAGAGGGATATTTCTCAGATAAAAAAAAAAAAAATCCCTCCAAACTGGAATAAGATCATCAAGTTAAAATGCAAAGTATCTACAGACCCCTCTCCCCCAGAAGTAGCCCCAGAATCCATGTACACTGTGCCAGAAATTACATTCCAAAATGAGGAGTTTTAAAACTTCTCTCGTCACTCTCCCGTTGGGTTTTTGTGTTTTTTTCCTTAAAAGAACTGGGAGAAACTCCCCCTTCCTGCCCAGGAGGACACGCCCACAGAGGTGTCTACTTCCTGCCCAGTCTGTGCCTCTTCAGTCTATTTTCACAGCGGCGTAGATCTTGCGGACAAACATGTAGGCTGCATAGAAGCCAATGGTGCCGGTGAGGAGCCAGAAGGACAGGACCATGAGGGCTGTGTAGCCAAAATACAGCAAAGAGGGAATGAACTCAACGATATCCAGCTAGAACAGAAGAGAAAAAGCAAAGTGAGGCTGAACCCAGAACCACGTTCAGTCACCTCCCCAGCTCCGTCGCTGGCCTGTTCCCCCTCGCCTTCCACCTGGAGCAGTCCAGGGAAAGCCCTGGGCAAGCTGAACGTGGAAGCTAAATTTTTCACAGCTAGAAGCCACTAGAGGAGAGACAGAATAACCTCAACCAGAACCACCTCACCTGGGGACAAGGCCGTGTCTAGAAGCACTGAGCCAACAGATGCACTCGAGACTGGAGTCTCCAGTACTTGAAACTCTTAATTTCTGCAGCGTTATTAACAGAGAATCACTCTGGCAACAGCCCATGCAAGGGACTGACCCTGCAAGGAATGGCCCCGTCCCAGCAGGCGGATGGACTAGGATGAGGGGACTCAGTACAACAGTCTCTCGCCAGCTTCCGGTGTGCTCTCGGGGAGCAAATAGTGACAATACCTTGTTCACGAAGTAGAAGATGGCGTAGATCAGCACGTAGAAGGCAGATCCTCCTGATACCAAGAAGGTCCTCCACCACCAGCGATAGTCCTGACAGGGCAAGAGAGTCTTTGCATTATTCTGGCCTCACTCCCCCGCAATGGGCTCCTAGGCATGAATCACAGGGCCCCTTCCTTTCAGATGGGCCGCACACTATCAGGAAGCAGAGCAGGGACCCTCGTCTTTCCCCCAAAAGGATGCAGGGATTTGTTCACCCCGTTCCAAGGCTAGGAATCAGTTAAGTATCAGCAAGACTGCATAACTAACAACGAAGCAGAAAGCCAGCACCGAGGCAGGCCCGGCTTACGGCATGGGAAATGGATCCAGGAGAGCGGCTGGAGATACAGCTCCCCTCCAACACTGGACTCTGCACATTCAGGGAAGCCGCACAGCAGCTCAGATTTCTGCTGAGACGCTGCAGTCAAGTCACACCCAGGGGATTCTCAGAGGGCGACTGGACCAGCCGCGTGGGAGGTCTCACCTCGGCACACAGCTGGAAGTACACCATGACAATGCTGATCTGGGAGCAGGACACCACGAGGATGATAAAGACGAGGAAGAGAAAGCCAAAGAGGTAATAGAACTGGTTCTCCCAGATCGCCTGAAACAAAGGACAGGACAAGCTCTTTACCACAATGCCGTGCCAGGAAGTCAAGTGACAGGCAGCAAACCGCTCCTTCGCAGCTGACCTGGAAAGGCACCAGGCTGCAGAAGGAGCCCGAGGGTAGGTAAGAGACAGCTGCTCTCACCCCAAAGAGATGAAGGAAGTGGGCACCTTTGAAGACGCAGTGCCACCTTCCCGCACTGGGATCCGACCCAGCAACAAGACCCCGTAACACCTGCTCCCCTTCCACATGAAGGAGAGCACTGGAAAGCATGTCTCCCCTCGCAAAGGCTCCTAGGCAACTTCACCTCACCTCTGTCCCTTTGCTAAGGAGATCCTGCACAACCAGGTCTTTCAAGAGTCTCCACACAACCAAGAGCCTGGAAAAGCCTGTGGTGCAGCATCCTCCAGCCACAGGCCTGGGGGGTGGGGCAGCAGTCCCCCCCTCCCTGCTCATGCCACAACGGCTCTCCTCCAAGTGGCCAGCCTCTCTCCCCAAGGCAGCAGCTGGCTCTGCAAGGCTGGGAAGGGTAGAAAGGAAGTGGGCCAGTGCTTACGCTGAAGATGAAGAACAGTTCAATGAACATGGCTCCGAAGGGCAGAATGCCAGCCATCAGAATCCTGCAGAGCAAAAGGCAGTCTGTTACCAAGCCAGCACAGCGGTCTTCACTCGAGACAAAAAAGCCCAGACAGGCCCAGCAAGAGGCTGCAGCTCTGGGGTCACGGGGTAAAGTCTCAGCAAGCCATTCCCCCCTTCCTGGCACTGGCAGGTGGGTGGAGCGTAGGACGCTGCAATCTAGGGTGCAGGCACAGGTCCCCTGAGCATCACAAGGTTTCAGCGAGGAGAGGGGGAGGGTGGGAGACCAGCGGGTCTATGCCACTTTCAATTCACGGGGGCTGGCTGGGGCTCGCCATGGGCACCGCTGGAGCTTTGCAGTCGCCAGGTTTACAAGATACTTGCAACTCACCCAACAAACTTCTTCATGTACCACCTCTGCTCCGGGATCTGCCTTGGAATCTGATTGGTCCGCACGGGGTTATCGTATGGCTGCTTGCGAAACCCAAAGTAATAGCCCAGGTAGACCAAGGGCAGGGAGATGCCAAACCACATGCAGAGCAAGGCCAGCATGGTGGGGAAAGGAACCTGGAATCAGAATACGTGTCAGCTCACACACCAGCACCACTGCGGGCACTCACTGAACCAGACAGTTCAGGGTCCTGCCAGCCAACCACCCACCAGACGGCGCCTCGTTGCCCTGTCCTGGGGGTAGGCTGAGCTGCAGTTGCTTCCAACTGACCCACTCACTTCAAGTATGAAAGCAAAACCAAAGCTGCCAACCACCCTGTCCCCAAGGCAAGCGGCGGAGCTGCAGCCTCCACTGAGCACACAGGACAAAGCCAAGGAGTCATTTCCCAGAGCAGCTTCACTGAGTCGCCTGTTGCTTCCATGCCCCTACGTGGGCAGCCTCTCCTGGCAGACTCCTGGAAGTGCAGCTCTGGCTCCTGGCCTGCTTAGCTGCAAAGGCATCTCCTCAGCCATCTGCATCCAACTACAGCTGCCATGTGGGCAAGTCCTTCTTCAACGGGGACTCGCCTGCTTTTCTAAACCGCTCCTGCCCTTTATCCTTCACGCATCTGCCCATTGAACAGTCCCTTCCACAGGAGCTCCAGCTGAGGTGAAGCCAGAGCAGTGCCCCCTCCCAGACACCGCAGCTGGAGCGTTCCCTGGGCTTTCTAACAGCCAGACCCCGCAGTGTGAACCCGCCCGGTGGATTCACCACCACAGGGCTCGCTCTCGACTGCAGACCTTGGCGTGTTCCAGGGACTGAGGCACCCTCTCAGAAACACTAATCACCCCACCCCAGACAGGCTTGCAAGGAAATGGATACATACTGCTCCGGAGGAGTGCTTTCCCCAGATGAAACAGTTCAGGATGAAGCAGATCCCAAAGACCACGCCAGGGTACAGGATAGCAGTCTGCAGAGAAGAACACACGTGGAAGAGAACAGGAGCCTGCTAAACCCCAGCCTTTTCTCACGGGCCTATCGCTGGAGAAACACAGATGCAGAGGAAATATCTGGGAAACTCTTGCTAGCACCCAGCAGCCACCTTCCCTCTCTGTGCGCGCCTGGGATCCTACACCACACCCTCTTCCCTTACTCCGCCGTGATCCACACCCTGATGACTGCCTCCTTGTCAAGATCTCATGCACAGCATTACACCCCACACCCAGCTGGCAGAGCCCCTATACAGCAGGCGGCCGAACTGCTTGCATCCACCCAGCCCAGGCACCCTGCCCTCAACTACCTGGCAAGAAGGCTCAAGGAGCCACTTACGCAGAAAGCTCCTTTCTTCCACCGATGGCCTTTCAGAGTCCGATACAAACGGCCAGCAAAGAACCCCCCGAAAACCCTGTGTGAAAACAGGCAAAAATACGGTCAATTCCCATCGTGTGTTTGGCAATGGCACCACGGTGGGAACGTCGCAGACACATACCCCATGAACATGAAGAGAAAGCAGGCCGTGGTCATCAGAGCACCCCGGCTGGATGGCGACAGCATCCCCAGCATGGCAACGACTGCAAGGCAAGCGGGAGAGGTGACAATAAAGGCTCATGGTCTACTCACAAGCTGCTTCAGGACAGGGCCCTGCCTCAAGCGAACTGGCCAGGGAATCCGGCAGCCTGGCATGTCTTTGCCTTCTCCACAGGACTTGAATTTCTCAGATCATAACCGAGACCACCAGCCCGCCAGGACCCCGGCCTGGTCTCTCAGCATGACCCGCTGGTCTCCACCCACTCTCCCCCTCTCCTCGCTGAAACCCTGTGATGCTCAGGGGACCTGTGCCTGCATCCTAGATTGCAGCATCCTACACTCCACCCACCTGCCAGTGCCAGGAAGGGGGGAATGGAGTAATGACTCCCTTTACCTTCCACAGCCCATTCTGCACAGTGCTCTTAGATCATGGATGGGCTTTGGATCCAAAGAACTCCACAACAGCAGCTGACCCCAGAGAAACTACAGGTTTTCCTTCACAAAAGATGCCTAAAAACTCAGTGCTCCTAAGTGTACATCAGCTTTGACTGGCCAGTCAGAATCAAGCAGGGCTACTCCAGAGGGAAGGCAGGCACCTGCGAGCCACACTGCAGTCAGCGAAGTCACAGCCATGCCACTCCATTCTGGTCATGTCTGTATAAGCATCGCACCCCTTCCAGGCACAGCTGCCCGAGGACAGAGGACAGCCGGTGCTACTCACAGATGACTATCAGGATCATGCAAAAGAGCTGAATTCCAGAACCCAGCAGGGAGCTGAGGATCATGGGATACCGGGGAGGCCTGAAGACATCACCATGCACAAGCTTCCAACCAGACTCCTCCATGGTGTCTTCCTGCAGAAGACCAGAAAAGGGCAGGGAGACTTCATTAGCTAAATAAAAATGCGGGTTCCTCTGCAGCTAGCTCCAGATGCTGCTTCCCCATCACCAGGTCTTTTCCAGGATTCCATCAATCTAGCCAAAAAAGCCTTCTTGCCTCTTCAGTTTTATGCTGAGGATCTCTAACCACAGTGTTAGAGCAGGACTGCCTTATGCAGAGATGCTGCCTGAGCTGGTGGTTGTCTGAAGGGCCAGGTGGGAGTGAGGAGCCTCCAGCAGCTCAGCCTGAGATCACAGCTTGGTTTACAGAGCAGCCCTCCTACCTGCCTACAGCAGCACTGCCCCTCCCCTCCTGCCTGCAAAGCAGGGATGGATACTCCAAAAAAGAGCCTGTCCCTGCCAGCTCCGTGTTAATCCTCCCCCAGCTCTATGTTCACCCCCCACCCAGCTCCCCAAGGACAGACACAGGCCATACAATATCATCTTCTTTGTTGTAGTTGGCGATGTCCTTCCTGAGAGTGCGGATGATGATCATGCTCAGAATGCCTGAAACAAGAACGGGAGAGACTCGGTTACCGGGTTCCCAAACCTGGTCACTCCAACACACCAGGAGGCTTCACACCTGCAGCTGAGGTGGGGGCTCCTTGCTCCAAGGGAAGCCCTAGAGCAGGGGTGGGCAAAATGCGGCCCGGGGGCCGGGTGCAGCCCACCAGGCCATTCTATCCGGTCCGCGGGGCCCCTAAAGTATTTAGAAAATTAATATTTATCTGCCCTGGGCTGCCTGACATGCGGCCCTCAATGGCTCGCCAAAACTCAGTAAGTGACCCTCTGCCCAAAATAACTGCCTGCCCCTGCCCTAGAGCCTCCCCTCCCCACCCCTCTCCCAGGGCCCCATCCTGCACCACTGCTGGCAATGGGAGCACTGCATCCACAAGCACAGTGGGCACACAGTGCTCTCTCATGAGCAGTACCTGTGGCCTCTCCCCCAATCTAAGGTAAGTCTGGAGGCTGGGCACGGATGCCGCAAAACACCACTGTGCACAACAGAAGTTACAGCACAGAAGCACTGCCCTGGCCCCAAGCCCCATTTGGAGCATTCAGGAACCAGGAATCAAGGGCCAAGTCCAAGAGGCGCTGCCTGGAGCAGGAGCTTTACACCCTGGTTAGTAGCAGAGACCTCGGAGCCACTCAGCAGCCTGCCTGCAACTGAAATTCATAGTAGACCCCAGGCCGCCACTGCTCAGTGACGGGAGATTGACCCTCAGCTCAGTGCTGTGCTCACCAGAGAGGAAGAAGACAACCACAACCGAGTTAATGATGGAGAACCAGTGGATCTGCACGTCGCTCATGGTCAGGTAGGTGTCCCAGCGGGAAGCCCATTTAATGTCGCTCTCCTAAAAGAACAGAGGCACATTCAGAAGCTACCACCCCTTCCTTGCTTGTTGTAACATCCCCCCGGAAGGGCTCTTACAGGGCCTCTGCTGCATGGACACCCCCCAAGACGGGACAGCCTGGAGCAGGCGGCCCCTCCATCCACATCCCCCCTGGCCCCCGTCACTCCCTCACCTCCCAGTGGACAGAGTAGGTGAAGAGCAGCAGGTTCTTCTTGGTGGGATCTATCTCCTGAGGGGCTGAGCCTGCAGCTTCGGGCAGGGTGCACAGGCCCTTTTCATCAACCTTCAGGTCTACAGAAGGAAGCACCACACACGTGCCAGGTTAGCATTCCCCGTACTTGTCCTTCCCAGAGCCCAAGGCATAGCCCTGAATCTATAGCCAATGCAGCACCTGTCCCCCCTCTGCAGCCTTGGGCTGCCCTCCTAGCCCATTAGGTGAACATCATTAAGTGCCTCTGCAGTGGGCCCCACGCAGGCCCCTGCTCAGCTGGAAGGATGGAATCAGAGAAGAGTCTCTTGGGACAGAGGGTTGAACAGCGCTCGCTGTGAAGCACCAAGGAACCATCCTTGCAGAGCAAGGGCAGGATAAGCCAAGATGCACGCACTCCCACCCATCTCCTGCAAAGCTGATAGTAGACACTGCAAAGGAAGGTGTCTGGCAATGCTGCCCATCCAGAAGTAACCTCCCAACCTCCAGGAGCTGGGGCAGCTCCGACCATGGAGCAGGACGGCCCACCCCTCACGTCTAGGCTTTGATTTTTTCATTAAGCTTGCCTGATGCAGTGGGCAAGGATTCCCTGGCCCATTTTACCAGGCTGCTGGCTGCCCATTCAGCCTTGGCCTCCGCAGTTTCACAGGCTAGTTGTGCTTGCTGCCAGAACACATTCCCTTTGAAATGCAACTAGTGGGAAACAGAGCAGTTGTAAGGACGAAGCAAACACTCTCATTACAGGGGGAAGAAAGGATTTCAAAGTCCCTCCTTCCTGTACCCCTTAGAAACTCGGACATGGGTTCATCCTGGAGCTTGTGGCAGACAGGGCAAGGGCTGTTGCCCTCTTGCCATCCCAAAATCCTGAGGTGCTTGCCTCCCGGCCTGGGGCAAACTGCAGGGCTCACCTTCCAGCTTAATGCTCTGGGGAACCACTTCAAAGCGCACAACCCTGTAGGTGGGCTCCTGATTCTCCTCCACCTCCTCTCTGTGGTAGTAAAGGATGAAGGAGAGGTGGTTGTGCAGGTAGAACTAGAAAGGGCAGATTGACATTAGAGAAAAGTTAGTGACCGGAAGAAGGAACAGGAGATGCCCAGGGGGCAGCAACTGCCTGCAGCAGCAGCAGCATCTCCACCAGGCTCAGGCCTCTAGGAGCTCCCGACCTGCTGGGCTACAGGGCAAGGCTGTGCTCTGCCTCTCCCTCAGCTTAAAGGAAAGGCAAGAGACTGACATGTCTTGCCAGTTGTTACCTCAAGCTCTTAGTCTGACCATCAGCAATTATGTTTTTCTGCATTTCTGATTGTGCAGCCAGGACCATGCCCCGGCACACGACCATGACACATTCAACAGCACTTTGCACCCCAGGGGCTGCAACAGCACCAGCTGCACCCTTGCTGCCCTAAACCCAGCCTCTCTGCGTTGCACCAGGCAGCTGTACTGCAAGAGGCCTTCCTCTCAGAGGCAAGCAGCTTCCTCTGAGCATGCACAAGGAGAAAGCACAGCAGCTCTGCACAAGCCTTGAAAGCCTCCCATCCATAAGAGCTGCAGGACCCTGGTGATCACAACTGTCCATGAGTACATCAAACGAACATGCAAGCAATATGTTAGGCACACTAGCGCATGCAGCTATGGAAAAGGTGGGTGAGCAAGGCATGCAGCTGCATGCAAGTCTGCTCCAGGCAATCTTAGGCATGCAGAGAGGCTGGCTGCACTGTATTATACCTTGACTGGTTTCTGCCCCTGCCCCTCTCCCTTCAACATTACACGACTTCTTCATCCCATGTGTTTTTGTCCCAATTAAGCTCTTTGATTTCACTAGGATGAATTCAAGCTGCTCCTTCCTAAATGGAATCAGACCCTGGCTGCCTGGCATTGGGTCCTGAGCAATACATTACAGCAATAAATGAATGTGATGTTCAACACCCAAGGGCATTTATGCAGGAAACTCAAAGCACATGACAAGCACTAGTTAGTCCTCAGCACTTCTCAGATCTACCTACTGGCAGCTCCATTTTAAAGACAGGCAAACTGAGGCACAGAGGTTGAACAGTCACATGGCAAACTCATGGCACCCCACCTGCTACTGACTCATTTTCCATTCTCCCAGTCTGAAGATCCAAGCCATGCCCACCCCTTTCTGTCCCTTACACAGCTCCTCAGCAGGATTCCCCAACCCTGCTGTCCCCCCAACATGACCACAGGCCTCATCTTCTGCCAAGGATAACTGTGGTGTTCTCCATGCCTCTCACCAAGGCTCTGCCCAGGCTGCTTCAGACCCTTTACCTTATTTCCATCCATGAAGCCCAGCCTGTATCCATGCTCAAACTGCACGTCTTTCTCCTTCTTCTTCTCCTCCTCGTCCCGATTGGAGTAGAACTCCAGGCGCGTGGCCACGGGAAGGTTATCAGCAATGCTGAAAGCACACGTTTGTGAATCAAAGGGACCCAGTGCACCGAGGTTCCAAGACAGCCCCCCTGGGATCCTGGTGGGTGTCATTCTCCCCCTACCCCACACATGCACACACAGGCAGAAGAGCAGGACTTACAGGTGGACGTAGTAGTCTTCCCTGATCCGCTCTGCAATCAGCTTGGCCTGCTCCACATCCAGGGAGACTGGCTCATTGAGATGGTTGCAAAGAATCTCACACTTCTTCTCCATGCTCATGAAGACCTGGAACGGTGTGTTTACAATGCGGTCCCCCCGCAGGACCTCCCCTGTGGGAAAAGACACAGAGTGAGGGCCATTGTTCAGCTGCCCCTGGATTTTCTAGCATGTGGCATTTCATGACGAGATGAAAACAGCTCTGGACAGCTGTGTCCACCCCAGTGCCATGGGGAAGCTGGTGAAGTAACAGCATGTACTGACTGTGTGGAAGGAGAGAAGGAGCAAGGAAATCTTCTTGTCTGTCCAAAGCACCAAGCCTCATGGATGCAGGTACAGAAATAATCACCTCCCCCCTACATGGGCACTGTAGCATCCCCACTCCCTCTGATCAGCTAACAGTAGGAGCATAGCAAACTTGCAGGACACACGATTTGTCACGTGAAGTCACACCACAGTGCTACAGTTCATCCCACGCTGTGTTTATGGCTATTTTTCCAGTATAAGCGTGCCACTTTGGAGTTACTGCTGGCTGCACTGGCCAGAGACTCAATAGCAGTACTCTGCAGCCTTCAGACCAGCCACAGCTACCATGCAACCCATGACAGGGGCAGGCCTAGAAGGCAGCAAGTTTACAGAGTGCACATTACATGACAGGTACATACCCAGATTCTCAGCCTTGTAGGTTATCACAGGGGGGCGACAGAAAGGCAATGAGTAGTACTCATACGGCAGCTGGGTCCGTGAACTCGTGAGCTTCACAGCCTGAAGGAAGAGGAAGAAGCACTCATTCCATCATGGACCCTCTTAAAACCACAGGGACCATTCCCTACTCTCCCTACATCAGCTCCAGGCTAAAGCCTCCTTCAGGAGAGATTTCAAGGGAAAACCCCTTGAAAGATAGCAATAGTGCTCATGAGGAAAATCCAACCTGCATGAAATGGATCTCATCACCCACCATTCAGAGAGAACAAGCAGCTTATTTTCTAAGGAGTGAGAAGCACTGACTAGCCCCAGCATCTTAATTCACCAGGACCTGCAGTCTGTTAGGTTACCAACGTACAGCGGTCATCAAGTTTTGCAGGGAGGTAATCCTGAGGACAGAAAAGTTCACAGCAACATCTCTACCAGTGAAACGACTGGGAACACACTGAGGACATGGGAGCATGGAGTTAACTGGGCAGCTCTGGGAGGAGCAAACCCCCTACACGTAAGAGAAGGGCGCTGTCATGCACCCGACCCTTTCACAACATGCGTGCACCCCCGAGCCCATTACAGCATCAGCCCCGGCCTACTCCTGTAGGTACACAGAGCAGGCATTTCAGGACAGCTAAAAGCACTAGACATATCACAGATTTTGATACTAAAGTCACTGCTGAAAGCAGACAGAATGGTGCCTGGGGCCTGCTAATTTGGTCAAAACCAGCCTGCTGTCAGCTTTTTGCACCACGTTAACACAGAGGAGAGGGTGTATTCAGTCTCTTTTCATGTTCCTATCCCAGTGGGGCTCCAGACGCTGCTAGTCAGAGGCCCTTGCCTCTAGCAACAGCCTGGAAACTGATAGGACTTGGGGAGCGTTCCTATAGTGCTAACAGCACAGCCCCCACATGGCTTAAGATGGGCTGCAAGGACTGACTTCCCACCCCACCTTGGAGACTGTTCTGATTGTCGAAGCAGCCTGTTCCTTGTGACTCAGAACCACCAAGCCTTCATTCAGAGCCCTGGGCTAGGCAAGGAGAGCCCCTCCTTTCTGCACCTCTGTGACCTGAATAGCTTTTGTCCTCTCTCATGCCCCAGCCACCTCAGCTTTAGGAAGCAGAAAAATGTTTGAGGGAGACATGGCTGATTTATTTGGGCTGTTGTTCATCCGTCTTTCCCATGCCCATTTTTCTGCAGTACTACATGGGATCCCAAGTGTGTGAAATGGGGTGACTGCTGCTTTTTCTGGAAAAGCCACAGCCTAGAGGTCTGCCCTTGGTTCCCTGAGCTTCTGCCTTTGGAGAGGAGGCCAGATCAGAAGATAATGGATGGGGTTAAAACTGAAAGCTGCTCAAGGGGACCCACAAAAATGTAGGACATGATCCTGGATATCTGCATCTCAGTTAAGGCAGAGCCAAGGCCACAGCTGTTCTGAAAAGCAGGAACAATTTGTAGTCGAGCCAAGGTCACTTATCGGAAGTACACTGGAGGCTGTGCCAACTGATCTCACTGCTGAAGGAACCATTTGGCTTTTAAATCCCTTTGAGAGCAGCTCTTCCAACCCAGCCCCTTGAGACCCCTTGCCCTGGGCTAGCCTTGTTTGCTCAAAAACAGCTTGAGTCTGGAAGTTTGTGGGTAAAATGCAAATTGTGCTGTGCTTGGTACATGACTGGTCAACCTCAGTGACCCAGACATCCACTCCCCTGGACTTCTTGCGCAGAACGAAGCCCACAGCTTCAGCAAAAACAAATAAAAAGATGCTCAAGTTGCTGGTGTCTGGAAACCAAGTCTGAGCTCCCTTCCGACAGGATGGAGGCAGCTCCACAGTTGGGCACTGATGATAGTGGGCTCTGCGGTGAACTCTGCCCTCTCCGTGGGTGTTTTCAGACTAGAGGCTGGAGGGCGGCAGGGGAGGTTGTGGTAGGGTTCAGTTCCTTCCTGGCTGAGGGACAGAGCGCATGAGAACCGACTCAGGCCAATAACTATGAAACGATGGGGCTCTAGCCTCGATGTTACCCCTGGACGCATTGCCTTTAGACCAGTTTTGCTTATGGTGCAAAGCTACTCTACGGGCAGTGTCACCTGCTGATCCCACACACGTGTGCGACTCAGCAGCACACAGCACCAGCTGCTGTCGCTCTGTTCCCTATGCCACTGGAAGAGCTCCTGTGCCAGCCAGAGCAACTCAGATAAAGATTTTGGTGCAGCTCCTTAATTGCTTCATAAGAACACTCAAAAGAAGAGACAGGAGAGGAAGAAGAGGAAGATCAAAGAAAACACTGGGAACAGGGGCATGACAATTAAGGTCCAGAGCCCCTCATTAGTAAAACCTTGCATAAAGGTGCTGCTACAACAGCATCTGCTACTGAATTTGAGAGGCACGACCCCAAACTTTCACTTCCAGTGACTCGCCGGGCTCCTTGTGCTACAAAGAGATGTGTACCCACTGGCTGCTCATCCCTGTGACCTCCACCCTACCTTGATTTCTACAGGACTATTCCGGTGGAAGTTCCTAGGCGCGACACCTGGGACGTAGAAAGAGCCCATTCCATGGAACAGCGAGAACAGCAGCAGCAGCAAACGCAGACAGTCCTGCAAAGGAAAAGAGGTGTCAGGCTGTACCGTCACAACCACGTGCATCAGGGCAATGCAGCACCCAAGATACTCCCCTCCCAGAAACGATATTTATAGGGGCTGAAGAGTCCAACAACCAATGCACAACCCAGGCTTCTACTCCCAATGCTGCAGCTCCTGGCAGGCCACTTCCAGGGTGTGCCCATTTCTCCACGTTTAAAAGAGGAGTAGCAGGTGCTTACACCTCAGGTGTGTGCTGTGAAACGCAATAGCTGTGAAACGGGTTGGGGTTCTCAGCTGAGAGGCACTACAGTGCAAGCATGCCAAGAGAGAGAGATCTGGGGAACAGCAGCTACCTCTGGACACCTGAGCTCACCACTGTTTCCCTCCTTCCGTGCCCTACAAACAAAGCAGCCTTTGCTCGACATAGCTGAAGCTCCCCCACGCTGACACGTGCTCTTCAGGCTCCATAATCTGAGGTATGGAGCAGCAGTTCACAGCCTGACCAGCAGCTTTCCTGCCCCTGTGCACAGAAATCCACCCCCCTTCACTCAGCTGGGTGCATGGTCTACGCAGTAGGGCATCAGCCTCGGCACTACATTTCAGTCCATCAGCGCACTCCAGAAATTCTCCCGTGGCAACACCTGGGCTCAGCTCAGAGAGCTTGCTTTCAGCGCGGCAATGAGCTGGAGCCGACTTCTATGTTGTGCAACATCGGACCTATACAAAGCGACTGGATCAACACTGGAGAAGTGCTAACTCAGCTGTCCCTCTGTCTGCAACCCCACTGCACGAGCGAGTTTGCACCACCCATCCCCCAGCCCCACAAGCCAGGAAGTTTAAAGCAGCAATGAATGCAAGTCAGAGATGGGTGCGGGGCCAGAAGCAAGGTAGCTTGGGGCAACTCTCAAGCTAACACTACCGTGAAGACGAACCTACGGTCATCGCTTCCCTACGAAGTCAGCTTCACTCTGCTGGTGCCACTGTATCTAAAGAAACAGCACAGGGGCAGGCTGGGGAAGAAGGGGATCAGGAGACCAAGGGCTCAAGGGGGCAGAGGGGCAAAGGCTGTGTCATTGGCTTATTGCTTGGGATGGGATAAGCACAGCTC
>NW_005842450.1:714279-721517 GCF_000455745.1 Alligator sinensis
AAGGCAGCACAGAGTCTGAGGACAGAGCACCCTGCCTCCATGCCTTCTCACCCTTCAGCTGCATTAATGCTGCCCAGATGGGCTCAGAGGCAACTTGCATGGATCCAGACCTCCCTAGCCAGAGTCTGTCACTGCCGTGCACAGCAGCACAGAGACGACGCTAGACCTGGAAAGTCAGGTCAACCTGCTCCTGCGAAAGCACAGCCGAAAACAAGAAGTGGCAAGGGAGGGCATCTGCTACCAACAGCAAGCCAAGCCATGTCCAGAGGACAGCCCGCTGTCACCAAAACGGGTGACCCCTGACCCAGAGCTGGTCCAGTTCAGCGACTGTTTCATTCAGAGGTGGGGAACCCACTGGGAGTTAAACAAGCAGTAAGGGCTTGTCTGCCTCTTCCAATAATAATGACAAGTTCAGCATGTACGGCCTCTACCAGCTCGGCAGGCCTGGAGATATTTGGAAGTGCATGTCACGCGACTAAGAACAAATCCACTGAATTCACCAAACACAAATAATCATAGAAAATTCAGGTTGGAAGGGAGCTCAGGAGGCCACATCTAGTCTAACCCCCTCCTCAAAGCAGGACCAGCCCCACCTAAATCACCCCAGCTAAGGCTTTGTCTAGCCAGGTCTTAAACACCTCCAAAACTCCCCCACCTCTCTGGGTAGCTGTTCCAGTGTTTACTACTCTCCTAGTGAGAAAGATTTTCCTAATATCCAACCCCAACTTGCCTTGCTGCAGCCTGAGCCCATTGCTCCTTGTCCTGCCATCTGCCCCCACTGAGCCCAGCCCAGCTCCATCCTCTCTGCAGCCCCCCTGCAGGGAGGTGAAGGCTGCTACTAAGTGCCCCCATTCCTCTCCTCTCCAGACTAAATAAGCCCAGTCCCCTCAGCCTCTCCTAAGTCATGTCCTCGAGCCCCTGAATCATTTTCATCGCCCCCATTCCAATAATACTTCCTGTGCTTGCTACATCAGTTTGTTTTAAATGCAAAACAGGCTTTGATGAACTTTTCTCCTTCTGCACCCAGCACATTTAAAGTATCTAAGATGTAACTGCTAAAAATAATACCTGTAAAATGCTTTTCTTTTTGCAGTTTATTGTATACCAGTTTCCATTCTGATACAGCTCGTCACAAATCACAACATTAATCACCTAGCAAGACGTGCATTTTCACCATTTCTGTCAAATCAAAAAATCTAAATAAATCTCGGCTAAGCTCCTAGAACTGCTCAAATCAATGCATGCAGACACCAGGTGACCCTTCTGGTCAGCAAAAAGAAACAGATTTGGTGGAACAACTATATCAAGTTGCAGATCAACGTATTTTAATAGTTATCCGTGGGATTCAGACGTACTTTAAGAAAGCAGAGAGAAAATACAGGCACAAAATTGAAACGGATTGAAATCAACCCGCCATGAAATCAAGCGTTCCTTTGTTTCCTATGCTCGTTCACCATCAGCACAAATATACAACGCGCCCCGGGCTTTTCTTGTCAGAGAATGTTTTATGATCCACACGTCGGCAGGAGCCCGAAAGTGGCCCCATTCAGACTCAAAAGGTCTCCTGGGCTCATTAAGTGCTAAGAGAAGTATCATCCTTGCTCCACATCTTGTATCCTCCCCCCAGCAGCCAGCTGACTGCAAGCAGTTACTTGGCTCAGTCTGCATCTCATGCTAGATACATGCATCAATTCAAAACCAAGAAAGATGAAACCCTTGCCACAAAGAATCTACGATATAAACGGACAAACCAGAACCCTGGGGACGAGCTCAGGAAATGAGTGGGCACAAAGACATGATTTGCAGAAGCAGCAGGTCTCCGCAGACGTGTGGCTGAGGAAGGGCTCAGACTGCGGGAGGTGGTAGTTTCAGACGCTGGGGCCAACTAGAACGGATGAAGAGACAGGCAAGAGTGACTGGGAGAAGGGAAGACGAGCAGAGACCAGGCAAGAGACAGGGTACGCTGAAGCAGAGAAGCTGGAGGAAGGAAAGAAGTGGAGGGCAAGAGAATTCCCTGGTTCTAACCCAGGGGTGGGCAAAATGTGGCCCGGGGGCTGGATGCGGCCCACCAGGCCATTCTATCCAGCCCGCAGGGCCCCTCAAAAATTTAGAAAATTAATATTTATCTGCCCTGGGCTGCCTGTCATGCGGCCCTCGATGGCTTGCCAAAACGCTGTAAGCAGCCCTCCACCCGAAATAATTGCCCACCCCTGTTCTAACTCCTAGCTGGCCTGTCAGATGAATAATGAAAGGCAGCCCATTCAAGACGGGGCATGGAGGAGCCCCTTGCTCTCTTGCTTGCAGGCCTGCTTCCAAAAGAACAGCGTGGACATGTGCCAACAGATCTGCATACCCACAGGGGCCATTCCTGGCAGGCCTTCCACTTGCAGCTAGGGGAGCGGAGCGAGTTCAAAGGTTGCACAGTTTTGTCTTGCTTGCGTAAAACAAAGCACTAGACTCGAGGTATCAGATCAACCCCCAGAGCCACAGAGCCGTGCTACCACGGCGTTCACCCACACGCGTTTCAAAGAGGAAAGTCACCTGCACGATGAACTCCCATCTGGGGCACTAGGCAGCCACCGATGGCACCGTGGACTTGTGTGATCCTCAAGCTCAAGAGAAAAGCTTTAGTGTACAAGTCGTTTTGAACAGAGCTAGCGTCACTGTTTAGCTTACCCCACTGACCAGTCCTCAGAGGACAAGCCCCAGGTGAGCAACAAGGAGCTAGAGCAGCATTAAAAGTCATGATGCTACACCCAAGCCCCCAGCGCACCCAGGCAGAGAGAACTGCACACCCCGAGTTGGAGGAGAGCGAAGCGGTACTTCCTTTCAGCCTTAGTTACTCGTAGGTTCCTTCAACAGGCAGCGAGCAGCACAGGTCACCTTCTGCCAACCTGAAAACTGAATCTCGCCAGGACAGCCCAGAGGCATGGCATCACGGTAATGAGCCAAAGTGCTCCTTCCCCAGTAGCGACTCTGGATGTGCCCCCAGTTAGGGCACTCGCAATGTTGTGGTACTACGCAATGTGCTAGTCACCACCAGGAAAGGGAGAACCCTCCATGTATGAAACTGAGCCCCGAACAGCATCTGGTAGAGTAACGGAAGTTACTTCCAGATAAAATCATCAGCAGGCTTAACACGAGCAAACCACTTCAGCGGACAGTTCTGCTGCTGGAAGGAACTTCTTTTACAGAGGCATCAAAAGCCACCACCCGTGATTCTGCACGTTCAGCAGAGCTTCGTAAAGCAGACAGGTACCGAACAAACGTGTCATCTAGACCTGGCCCTGTCTAGACCTGGTCCTGCTATATGCATTTTTTGTTTTAAAGCAGATACGTGAACCCATGGCATGTGTGGATGTACAGCCACTAGTTATCTCAGTGCTGGAGACTGCAGAACACTGCAAGCTTCTCTCCCGCTCCACAGGGGCCACCTGGACTCGGTCTCCAGGCCACTACAAATCGTTGGCCCCTCTGCATCCACTGCCAACAAGCAGGCCAGGGAGCAGGAGCAGCCCTCACAAATGTCCCCAAGAACAGCAGAGGCCAGACAGCCTTCCAATGACAGTCACTTCAGTCATGCTGCAGGCATTTTAAGGAGTGGCACTATGTGAGCTTGCTTTGGGACTGCACCATGACCGTGTTTCGGAGCTGACTTAATGCTATGTTTGCTGAATGAGAGGGTGGGGAACCACCTACCCAGAATACAGAAAACCAAAGCTAGTTTGAGCTTCCAGTTCCTCTAGAGTAGAGGAAATAACAGAAACTCTCTTCATCTCAAACACAGGCAAGCTAAAAGAGAAGCCAAGTACACCCTATGGAGCCCCACAACATCAAGCAACTGGTTAGAAAAAGAAAGGAAACGCCTACTCTCTTCATCAAAGACTTCCTGGTGCAGTGGATATAAGCTAGTATCTGGGGGAAGGAAGGAAGACCCTTATATGCTGCAACACAGAGCCAGCCTAGGCTTCCTCCACTGCCAAGATGCGCTGACCGAGGAAGTAATGCACCTGCTCTTCCCCAATCTGAGCGGCCAGGGTTTTTCCTGGCAGCTGGGCAGACAACCTCATCTTTATTACATTGCTGAACACTCACACCACACTTGCACTTAGCAAGGCCACAGAGAGCCTTTGGGATGGAGACAAGTGCTACATTCACGCCGGTTTCTGAGAGCCCCTTGGACACTGCGAGAATTGTCAGCAGCCTCTTCTGCTCTCACCTCTTTGTGAGAGAGAAAGCTGCAATGCAACTCTCAGCAGACATCCTCAGCCCTCTGAATAGGCATGAAACTATCCCACAGGGAAAGAGAAAATAGAGTTTTAAAGAGGTGTGAAAGGAAACAAATGAAAATCCCAGTACTCCCATGCAGAGCATCCTGAAACATTCTCCCCCTGTGCCTGCCAGCCACAGCACCCACAAGGCCCCTTCTCACTTAACAGCGCAGCAGCACTGAGCTCCAAGGCTTTTGCAGGTCATCAACCTCACCCATTCACAAGCCACTCTCCTCCAGCAGCACCATCCCCAAAAGCCCTCAAATGAGAGGGGAGGTATGCCATTTCTCCAGTCTGCGACCTCAGAGAAGTCTAACTTCTTCCTACCTCCTTTTCTCACATCTGGGAAACCAGGTAAATACCTGCCTCAGCTGGTGGTTTTGTAAGGCTTCTGTCTGAAAAACTTGGGAAAAGTCCAAGACCCAAGGAAGCAAGAAGGCCCTCTACAGCCAAAGTTACCGCTATAATTTGCGCAACTATTTGATACCCATGAGCACAGCCCCCCTCTGTACCTAGGGTAAGTGTCTGGTTTAAGTCAGACCAACACGGCTAAAAAGTACACCCCTGGTTTAAGTCAGCACTTCCTTTGAGTGCATTACCTAGAAAAAAAAGTGCTCTTGTAACAGAACAACAGCTCAGCTTCTACTTACTGTGGACCACTTCCTTCCCAATCCCACAACCTCACCCATCAACTAAAATGCTCCAGGGTATGGAAAGTGGGATTTGACCAGATGTGGCCCAAATTTTTGCTCAGTTATGGGCATATCTGGTCAGTTCATTCTCCTTGCCTCCTGCTTCATAGCTGCACTCTATATCCTGTCCCTGCACGCTCAGCTTTGCTCTACTGCATTTGTACAATGCCATAAGGCTCCAACATGACCAAAGCCTCGGGAAACCAGTTATATAGCTAGCTCGTTGTTGGGAGTCTCCCTCATTGCTCCCCTCTCCAGGTCCTTGTGGTTTGAATGTGTTCTCCTGTGCATGTGTTCCCTTCCACCAAGGGTGGTATCCAACACAAAGGTTATTGGTTGAACTGATGCTAAAACCTTCAATAAAAAAAACCAAACCAAACCAAACCAGAGACAAACAAACCCCTCACAAATTAAAAGACAGAATGCGGTCATAACAAATGCACAGAGGTGCTCTGAAAACAGCTGCACTGGAGAACCTAATAAGTTGCGGCCGGTGTGTACACAAGCCTTTCCTGGAGACTCTGCCTCCAGTTCACAAGTGCAGTGACAACAGTTGCATTTATAGGGCATCAGTACGTTATTTCCATGCCATCTGCAACTGCTCCGAACTAGACACCACTGAGGTAGGAGATACAGCAGCCTCGTCTATGGCGGCTCTGCCCCAGTTCGTACTACCTACGGAGCTTGACTGGCGGTAGTGGACTACCACAGTAATCTTTTCTAAAGAGCGCAGCTCGGAGAAGGCCCACGAGCCTCAGGCCACACCGCAAAACGCAAGCGGCACTGCTGCGGAGAGGCAATTGCCATTCATCACTGTGACAAAAGCAATGCTGCAGAGCACGTGAGAGACCTGCTGCCTTGGAGCAGCCCCGCGCACTAGCTAAGCGAGCGTTAGAGCCTCAGGGGGAAAAACGTAGAAGAGAAACAGAGGATGTGGGGCCAAGAATTCTTCACGAAGATCCGTTCGTGTGAAACCCACGTTTCTCTTTGCACAAGAAGATTCCAGCGACAGAGGTCGCTGCTCACAGCCGTCACCTCAGCCACTGGACGCCGTGGGCTATTGTTACCTCCCCTTAGTCGCACTAGCCTACGACAACCACTTGCCAGGCAGATTAGACAGCTGGATTCCTGCCGAGCGACCCAGCTCCTTTTCAAGCATGGTGAAGGGCCAGACTGACCCATCTAGGGGTTTGTCTTGCCTAAGAGGCACAAATGAGTTTAGATTCAACCCAAATAACAAGTACTGAGCTTGACCTAAACCCAACTGTTTTTCCTAGTCAGATTACTCTTGGACGCTCTCCCTTCTGCAATTCTTCTAGAGAACTACTGCTTGCTAATCCTAGTAATAAGCAACGCCACCGAACTAAAAGGCCTGGAGAACGTACTGCCAGCTAGCACGAAAGGCTGTGCAGATGCTGCCCGTCCTGATTTAACCTCTGGTCTGTGCAGATTTTGCCTCCTCTCCGAACGGAAGTCAGCGCCACGCGCAAATACAGCATTTCTTCCATGCTGCGGAAAGGAAGCAGGATTCAAATGGGAACGAGAGGGGGGGGTGGGTTGGTTCTTGCCCCCCGTGATCGACCCTGTGGACACCTACGGTCGCTGCAGCCCCAGCAGAGCCGGCGTGTCCGTGCCATCAGGAAGCAACTGGATTTTGCAGCAACAGGAGAGGCATTGAAAACGAAACAGAAAATACCATGACGCCACAACACCCATCCTGGGTTTTGCCCAAAGCTTGGGCGAGTCTCAGTTTAGGCGCCACCCTGGGATACCTCGAAATCCTCCCGAGGGGATGCCACTGCCAGGTGCGTCAACACGCACCACGAGAGAAGGGATCCTGTTTGAAACCACTGGGTTTACGTGAAAAGCACACCGCGGCCTTTCTGCGCTCTGTGCAGCAGGACAGGAGAATCGCTCGAGGATTTTTCTGTTGTCAAAAGAAGCAGAGCGAAAACAACGGACTGGCACGGAGGGGGTGGGCTCGCACAAACCACAGAGAAAAGTCGGGCTGGTTATCCGGGTCCACCCCCGCCCGAGGCAGGATCGCCCCTAACCCCAGACGCGGCCGTCGTCTAAATGCTACGTAAAGCGATCCTCTGCCCGGACGCGACACGCACCTCACCCCCACACCTGCCACAGGTAAAGGGGGGAGGGGGGCACAGCAGCCAACGTGCTCTTTTACACAAGGCGACGAGCATCGGAATTGCCACGTCCTGGGTCAACCCCCATTCATCCGTATTAGCGTGCCCCGTGGGGGGGGGGCCCCCAGCCATCG
>NW_005842450.1:721571-725158 GCF_000455745.1 Alligator sinensis
CAACGTCCCCACCGGGGTCAGCCCCCTCAAAACCAGCTCGCCCATTTCCTGCCGCCCCACAGAGCCGCGGCCCCCAGCCCGGCCGGGGGACCCGCGCAGGCCCCGGGAGGGGGACGGGCCCGGGCGCCGCACTCACCATGGCCCCCGATGCCGCCATCTTGGATCCACGTGTCAGGAAACACGTCAGCGGAAGTGGCCGCTGGTTGGCTCGGGCGCTTATCGCCATGGCGACGGAGCCGGTTCCGGGGTGGGGGAATGGGTAGCGGCGCCATCTTAACAGAGGGCAGCAGGCTTCGCTCTGAGGGGCGGAGACATGTTTAGTGAGGGCAAGGCGGGGCGGACCGGAGCCCGTCCCCTGCCGCCATCTTAGCTGAGGGCATTGGGACGCTGGCTACGGCAAGACACAAAGTCCATCCACTCCATCTTTCTTGAGGGCAGCCAGCGCCCTTGCCCGGCTCTGCCACTGCCACTCTCGCCTCGGGCACGTCCCTTAGCCCTGCTGCGTGCAGGCCAGGCTTGGTGCGGGCAGCACTCAAGTGGAGGTGGAAAGGAGAGGCAGCCCCCAGCCTTCCCCTGCGGAGACAGCAGCTTTCCTGCCCCCGGGGGGGTAATTAATTCGCTTGACGGCGGAGGAGTTCATTCACTTCCCCCCCCGAAGACGCGTGCAGAGACCCGCTGCCCCCCCTTTCGTCTCCGTCTCGGGGCCTCCCCGGCGGGGGCTGCCGTCAGGATGGCGGGGGCCGCCGGGTGGGAAGACGCCGCGAGGACTCGCCGCTCTCCGGCCCGACGAGAGAAAGCGTACGCGCCGTTAAGAGAAAACCACGAGACAGGCCAGACCTTTTCAATATTTATTGCCTGAAAACCCAAGCTGGAATAGCGCACGTCATCTGCGACAGCTCTCTGTTAACGAAGTCGAGTACAACGAATGTCTGAGACAGTTCATTGGGGGCAAAGAAAAAGGAATCACACGCCTTCAAGGGCTTTAAAATCCTTGTCATCGCTTCGTCCCTCTCCAACCCCCGTCTCTTTAGAGACTTTGTGAAAGAAACGCCGGGTTTCTTGGTGTCACGGCGAGCGATCGAACTAGGCGAGGGGATGCCCAGAAAATAAGGATAAGAGGGTTTGGAAATGCCGAGGTTAACGGTGATGGAGACTATTTCATATCCCCCTGTTCCTCGCTCCCGATGCGAGTCTTTAGGAAACAGGCTCTCAGCCAGGCAGGCTTAATATCAGGCTGCCATTATAAAGATCAATTATAACAGCTCCAAAAAAGGAGTTACAAAAACCAGTAGCAAAGTGTGCTGTCATTCCCCTGGGTAACCAAGAAAAGAAAAAAAGTCAAGCCGATTGCTTTTTAAACAATAAAGTACCAAAAAAAGTGCAAGGCATTTTACATCTTTTCTAAAGAAAATTTTTTTCCCTGCCCCCAGGAAGTCGATACGCAACTTGGTTAAATACAATTCAGACCATTTTACAGTGCAAGACACACCCTTTAACAAGCCATTTTACAAGCTTCCCCCTCCTCATCGAACCCCAAAATGCAGCCACCTCGGGGAGGGGCAGAAATCCAGCAGCTGATTAAATAGCACACGGCTCCAGCACACAACAGTTCGAGACGGGGAGCAAAACTATACTAGTTTTAAACTATGTGAAGGGAGGAGGCTCGTTAGAGCAGAATGATGCCTCGTGCCGTTGGCTCTGATGTCCCGTCTGTGTAAAGCAGCTGCCCTTGCACAAAAAGAAAAGCCCGGGTGGTTTTTAGAGGGTCCAAATCACACAACTTGGCAAGTCCTCAGAGAGAAAGCGCTCCCTACACCGCAGTGCCGCCTTCCTCTCTGCGAGGGCATCGGTTCAATATGGAAGTGCAGGGAACGGCGCCGCCTGCGGAGACTTTCTGCTGCATCTGGGCTTTCCGAGCCAGTCTCCGGTCCAAGTCCCAGTGAGCTTATCCAAAAGTCATGCAGCCCACACAAAGCCGCTGCATTCTTGCCTCCCAAGAAGCGCGTCAGGAAATCCTTGGTTGCTAAGAGCGGGCTGAGAGAGACAGGGTACGAGCAAAGATGATGAAGAGAGGGATGGAGCAGGGGAGGAAGAGACTGTTGTATGCTCCAGGTCATATGGTACGCACGGCAGATGGCTTTTCATTGCCTGCCCTGGCTTTTTCACCTTAAGGCTGATGCTGGTACTGGCTCTCTGTTGCAGTAAAGAAATCCTCCAAGACACTCTGGATGTACTCAAAGGTGGGGCGATCCTCTGGTTTGTTCTTCCAGCATCTCATCATGATGTCGTACAGCTCTTCCGGGCAGTTATCCGTGCGCGGCATACGGTACCCACGCTCCAGTGCACGGATCACGTCTGGGTTGTACATCCCTGAAAAACAAGGGGTGGGAATAGGAGGAGATGGGGGCTTTCACTTCAACATTTACATGCTGCTGAAACAGGATTGCATGACGTCCTTAGAGGACATGATCCCCCCCAGTAAGTGGTGAGCACCTAGGCAAGGGTTGAAGTTCGAGACCCTAGGTAGACGCTAAGCCAGGTGGCAAGCAGTTTTGCTTTTCAGTGAACCAGACTTGAAGCCCAAATACTTGTAACAAAGGCCTTAACTCTCCACTTGAGGAGCCTTTTATTAGGTCCTGAGTTCATTGACCTAATTGCGTCTTCCAGGGCTATGAGTTGTAAGGGTCATTTTAGGAAGCAGAACTGGCCTTTCCCCAACCGCTCTTAGGGCCTAATATCCTTCATGGACAGTTCACAGAGATAAGTTGCCCCTGTGGCTCTCAATCTTTTTAGACTCAAGATGCCCCTTATTAGACTTGAGGCCCCCTCGGAGAACGCGCTCTGTTCATTTTAACTCATTTTTTGACTAGAGAAAATGAAGAGAGCAATTCAGCTATCGCAAAGATCTCAGAATGACCACGACAGGTCAGAACGCATTTAACACCATCGATTCCTGCTTGAAATCTCTGGTTGCATGTCGTGAGACAGGGTGGCACACCACATGGTGCTAGCAGTGCATGGCACTCTGCTGCACCCTTGAAAGGGTCTCAAGGTACCCCAGTGTGCCACGGCAGCCTGGCTGAGGATCAGGGCAGAATCATTTCATACGGATGGGAAGTGCCAGAAACAGCTTAGTCTAAGCAGAGAGTTCCTGATGAGGATGATGATTTGCAACCATTGCTATCCCTTCTAAACACCCGGTCCAGCCTTCTGGCGCCAAACCAATGCATCCGTTCGTACTATTTGTAATCTATATCAGGCAGAAGCACTACGAGTTAGGCCTGAATGCAGGGCCAGGTGCCAACTCTGGTACTTTAATCCCAGTGCTTCCAACAATAGACAGAGCAGCCTTGGACAAGCCAATTGCAGGTAGCTCCTTAACCTCCACCAGGTGGGTTTGTATCCCCTCCAGGATGACATCTGGCAGATGCATGTGCATGAATAATGCATGTTGGTTGGAGCCTAGACCATTTCAGACCCTGGGTGCTTTGCCTTTCACGGCTCAGTGCAACACTGTCACCTTGACCCCTGCATGAGCATGCCGTCTTTGAGAACTGCTCCCAGCTGGCAGTTCAAAGGTCTCTTTC
>NW_005842450.1:725261-727749 GCF_000455745.1 Alligator sinensis
CCTCTTTATCACCCCTTTCTAACACCACCCAGCAGCAGATCACACAGCCAAGCTAAAAACGGCCTCCCTGAGATAAGGCAGGACTTCTCACCTGGGTATGGGATGCGTCCGTAGGTGATTATCTCCATCAGGAGGATCCCAAAGGACCAGACATCTGATTTTATCGTGAAAGACCCGTAGTTGATGGCTTCTGGCGCCGTCCATTTGATGGGAAACTTGGCACCTGGACACACAGAGCAAGTCAGAATCAATAGAGGGCATCTCAAACAGAGCCAGGGAGAATCAGTTCCTCCCTGCCCCCACATCTGGCAGCTGATTTAACCTGAACATGTGAGCTACGCCCATCGGCCACCCAGCTGAGGGGGTCTCGCTGCTTCTTAGGAGCCCCAGCTTCAGCTTTTGAAGCCAATGTCCAGTGCTTCAAAAGAAGCACAAAAAGCATGCAACCCCACAAAACAGAAGCCAACCGATGCATAGGATAGGGGGAGAGGGAGGAACCTCAGCTGCCATAGGTGACCCCAGGAGCCCCAAGCACGGGGTACCAGCCCCCTCCCTGGTACGGGCGTGACTGTCTGTGTGCATCTCGTTAGGCTCATCGTGCTCCACAGGCTCCCTTTGCCCAGCAGCACCCTACCTTCCCGCGCCAAGTACTCATCCTCGATGACTCTGGCCAGGCCGAAGTCTGCGATCTTGCACACCAGCGTTGCTGACACCAGGATATTGGCGGCCCTCAGGTCCCTGTGGATGTAGTTTCTCTTCTCGATGAAAGCCATTCCTTCCGCGATCTGTGGGAAGGGGAGAGGGAGCACACGGAGTTTGAAACCTTCCCAAACTGTCAAAGCCAATGGCCCCAGAGGGCTGCGAGATCATGGACGGAGCAAGAGAGAGCACAGGGAAAGCAGGGGAGAGCACAGCGACGGCACGGGCTGCGCCCTGCTTCCCAGGAGGATGCTAGGTAACGAGCAAGGAGAAGGTACTCGGCGACCTCCGGGGCAGGGGAAGAGCCGACGGGAATGCCCAGGAGTCTGGGTGAAACCTGCACCTGCGCAAGCCCCTACGAACCACACTGGCCTGTAGGCAACGGGCAGTTGGAGATGGCGGCCAGCGAGCTGCTGTAGTCTTGGCCGGGGCCACAAACTGGCATCTCACCTGTTCCCCAGCAGCCCCACACGTGGACTCTCAGAACCACACAGGAAGCTGCAGACACATCCTGTGGACTTGTAGCCCCCAGACGTGAGCGGCGGTCCGCATGATCACGACCCATCCCTTCTGCGAGGGGCCTCACGTGGCAGCACCACGCGTTGCTAGCATTCAGCTTTAAGCAGCCGGACAAATGCAATCTCTACGGGGAATTTCTACCTCAAAGCAGGCAGCGTGCCGAGCTCCTATGGAGATGGAGATGCAGCACCCAAATAGATGGCAGGCAGGGCTCTGGCCCTTGAGGAGCTAAGACCTGGCACCTGACCTAGCTAAGGGGACAGCCAAGATGCTGCATTGGGACCGGCCCAGAGCAACGCAGAGCGCAGCATCTCGAACACGCGCCACTGCTAAGGGGCCACGACCGGACGGGAGAAGAACCAGCAGGTGGCGCTTGCCTGCTGCAAGGGGGGGCCAAGGCCCAGGCCAAGAGATTTCCGGAGACAGAAGTGCCGCCCCCGCAGAGGGGATGCTGCACGCCCAGGCACTCACGTGCACGCGGCCTCTGCTCCAAGAGCTGCCGAAGAGCTGACACCTCTGCGCTCAGACTGAAGCAGCTCTTCACATCCTGCCAAGGCTCCTTGCAAAGACCCTGGGAGAGATGCGTGTGCGGCTGCCTATCTACCCTGCACATCACAGCACAGCCCGGGGGGTTGAATGGTCCAGGCCTTAATAGGTGTATTTAAAGCATGCCATGGGTATGGGAGCCCTTAGTGGGGCTAACAGAAACCTGGTGGGATTCGTCCCACGACTGGGCGGTACATATTGAGGGCTATAGGCTGTACAGAAAGGACAGGGTGGGGAGGAAAGGGGGAGGGGTTGCGCTCTATGTCAGTGAGCAATATACGTCGACCCTCATCAAGACGGAATCGGAGGATGAGGAAGTAGAAGGATTGTGGGTTAGGTTACATGGGGGGCAAGGAGAAAGGGATTTGGTGGTAGGGGTCTGCTACAGACCCCCACATCAAGGGGAAGAAATAGATTCGGGGCTCCTGAGGCAGCTCTCGGAGACCATAAAAGCTAAAGAGGCGGTAGTCATGGGAGACCTAAACTACCCGGACATCTGCTGGGAGACGCAGACGGCAAAGTCCCACTGCTCACGCAGGTTCCTATCCTGTGTCCAGGACCTCCACCTGACACAGGAGGTACACGGTCCCACTAGGGGGAATGCCTTGCTGGATCTGGTATTGGCAACGGGGGATGACATGGTAGGGGACCTACAGATCGGTAGCCATCTGGGGGACAGCGATCACCTAATAATACAATTCACCATAAGACGTCGAGTGGGTAA
>NW_005842450.1:729789-753619 GCF_000455745.1 Alligator sinensis
CTATGCAGGGGGTCGGACTCGATGATCTATTGAGGTCCCTTCCGACCCTAACATCTATGAATCTATGAATCACGTGCACGCCACCACCACTAATGAACAACTTGTTAGGAAGATCCTGCAAAGACCTAAATGCTGAATGCCTCTTTCTGACTGCCCCAATGGCATCACAACCCTGGATGTTGCCAAACTTAGTGCTATTTGCCCAGAAAAACAGAAGGTGTGAAAGCACTGCACCCTCCTAAGCCAGGCTGGGACAGCTCTCGGGGCTGCCCAGGGAACAAGTTAAGAAAAATGTTTCCAAAAAATACAATCCCTAGCAAATCTGGAGTCCCCTGGCCAGAGAGCCTGGCTGCCTGTATGGACAACTGTACTCAGAGCAGCTGATGGGCTTCGTCCCCGTCGGACGTCTCGGCAGACTACGCTGTAAAGTTGTGCAGGTGCCGAGAGCGGTGCACTGTAACCTAGCACTCGGCATCGCTGCTAGCGATGAGAGCAGCCGAGCATGCAGTGACAAGCAAGAAGGATAAGGTGCCACCTGTGAAAATCCAGAACCGCTATATATAGCTACTGCATTGTGCTCTGTAGACTTCATTTACATGCGGCGATTGTGCCTAAAGTGTGAACGCTGGCTGGAGGGCCAGGGGCACTTGCGTGTGGTGTATCACAGGATACAAAGGCCGAGCCACAATAAACCAATGGACAAAAGTGAATCTACACAACAAGATAGTCCATTATTTACTGCGGCCATAAAACCCTGCAGTAAATGATGACTGGCTGCGTTCATGGCTAAACGCGGTTCGTTTGACAGACGCACGGATAGAGCCAGTTTGAAGTGATAAACCTTCATCCTAAAAACGGACTTTCTGCAACATACCCGTGTGCGGCATCGTGAGAATGTAACCGTGGCATCACGTGAGCTGGCTGCAAAGTGGCTCCATCTCTCAAAGCCATCAAGGGGCTTGGGATGATCAGCACAAACCCGGTGCTGACATGTGTCAAGTCCCCTAAATGTCTAGCGCTGTTTCCTAACACGTGGGCAACAGCTGCAGATCAGGAGAGCTGGTGGATCTTAGACTCCGAACACCAGGCTGGAAAGCCCAGTGACCCGGAGGAGCCCTGGGGCAGGAACAACACTGGGTTCAGGACTGGTCACCAGGCTGTCAACAACCAGAGCTCCTGGTCCCGCTCCATCTGAGCTATAGCTTGGCAGCCAGGGCACCTTAGCTGCCTCCCGGAGATGGGGTAGAGCAAAACGGTGGGGGGGGGCACAGAAGTGAATCTGGCTTTCCCCTCTCCTGCACCCACACGAAGGAGGGAAAAACCCACCGCAACATGTGCAGAGACGTCTCTTGCTGCAGAATGGGAGCGAAACAAGTCCCGGTGCACACGCTACAGTTAAGGGTTAACCATGAGTAAACAGCAACTTCCCTTTCTGCCAAGGCCGCCTGCCGCGCACCTGCTCCCAGGCTGCGCACAGCTGGCCGCGGGGCCGGGGGACAGTTGCGAACCAGAGGCCGGTTGTTTTGCAGGGCAGGGCGAGAACAGCAGCCCGGCGGAAGGGACGGGAGCAGGGAGGCGCGCTGGATTATCTCCAGGCGGCCTTTCTGCCGGCAGGGAGAGCGCCAACCCCTCCCCGAACACCCGCACATTTTCCTGGGGTGCTAGCGGGCCGGTTTGCATATTCAAATCCGGAGCACAACCCGGCATTGTTAGACCCTGAACAATCGGATCCTTCCTGGAGCCTGTCCCAGGCACGACAGGCACGAAACGCGCTCCCGCGCGCCTCTTTTCCAGAAGTTGCTGACCGAGAGGCCGGACACTTCTGATCGCTGCAGCTCCTGGTGCCAACCCACTTCCTTCCCATAACCTAACGGAGCGATTTGCCTTCCAGCTGCTTTGCAGGCATTAGCTGCTAATGCTCTGCGCCCCCTGGGAGATGGGCAAGGATTGTTCTCAGCCTTTTGAAAGGCCGTGGAAGTGGGGTGCAGACAGCTTGGCTCTCCTTGCCCACCCCCAGCATAAGTCAGATGGGAAGCAGGCCCAGGGGTGATGCCCGGCTCGCGGTTGCACTGACTCTAGGGGCAGGAGGCATCAGGAGCCGCAGGCTGCCAGTCCTCCCGGCCCCACCGCCCTCAGGGACCAGCCCCAGGGCGACGGGTTAGCCTGCCTTCAGACCCCCTGCACACAGCAATAGGCCCAGCAGCATCCCACAGTCCAGCTGTGCTCAAGCCCATCAGAGCCTCCTCAGCAGCTTCGGCCCCAAATTTGGAGCCAAAGCTTCCCCGCCCCGACGCAGGGCAGAAGCGGAGCCCCTCTCAGCCCCGGCAGGGTCCCTCCTTACCTGGGCGGAGAAGTCGATCAGCTTTGGGAGAGGCTGCTTGTTCCCTTCGTCGCTCTTCAGGAAGTCCAGCAAGCTGCCTGTGGAGGGGGCAGGGGGGCTCAGGACAGGGTCTCGCCGAGAGCCAGGGGGTCCCTGCCCGGGGCCCTGGCTCCGAGCAGCCTGGATGCTCTTGCCACGCTCCCACGAGAGAGACCGCCAGGTTCCTCAGTCCCGCTCATCTCTGGAGCAAGGACTAGAGGGGCTCATGGCCCCTCACAGTGTGGGGGTCACAGCACCCCTGCTATCTGCCCCGCTGGGGTGGGGGAGGGATTAGCCCCAGGGCAGCCCAGTGCCACGTGCCCCTTGCATGTGCTTGTCGTCTTCCCCGTTTCCCGTTCCCTTTCCTCCCTCCGCTATCATGTCTTTCCAGCCGCATGGTGCATCCTGCTGCGCCGCACGAGCCTCCGGCCGGGCAATGTGCTCCGATAGCTCCCAAGAGGGGCAAAGCAAACAGCCTCAGCCCTGGGGATGCCCAGGAGCACGGCGAGCTTGAACCTGGGGCACCGGATCCCCACCCCCAGGACGCACCTTTCTCCATGAACTCGGTGATGATATAGATGGGCTCCTCCTTGGTCACCACCGCATGCAGCTTCACCAGCTTGTCGTGCTGCAGCGACTTCATGAGGTTGGCCTCCGCCAGGAACGCTTCCACGGACATGCTGCCTGGCTTCATGGTCTTCACCGCCACCTTGGTGTGCTTGTTGTAGGTGGCTGGCAGGGACAGGGCGCTCGTCAAGGTCAGGCCCCACCCCCACCAGGACAGCACAGGATGTCAGGGCCCCGACACCAATATCAGATCACATCTGGTGATTCACATCCTTCCCCCACCGCCGTCAGCCACAGAGACCTCATCTCCACTATGGCCCAGTCCCTCCCAGTGCCATCCTCGCCCGTCCCCATGACCCCTCCTGTCCGCCCAGCTCTCACCCATCCACACTTCTCCGAACTGCCCAGCTCCCAGCTTCTTCTCCAGCTTCAGGGACTCGCGGGGGATTTCCCAGGCGTCTTTCTCCCAAGGCTTCTGGGGCTTCAGCGCCGTGCAGGGGAACGTGAGTTTCTGGCACAGCCCATCGCTCTGGTCTGGAAAAGAGCAGCGAGCATTGCTGATCAGGCCTGGGTAGAGCAAACCCACACGCCAGCAGCTCGGGGCCAAGGACTCGTCCGCCTGACAGACCAGAGCTGGATTCGACCCATTGACCACCTGTAACCCACTCGCTGGAAGATGCCAAATGAGGGGAGCAGCACTTAACGAGCGGGATCAGGGGGCCTGGAGAAATCCCGCTCGGGGGGCCAGGCTGCGTGGGGAACTGCTGCTCTCCCCCATGCTGCCTCTCTGGAGGGAGCAGAGCCGCCCCGTGGCGATAGCAGCTGGCGGGCAGGGGCGAGCCTGGGGGCGATGCCCTCCTGCCCGCAGGAGCAGAGGCAGCTCGGGGATCGCGCGTGCAGGGCCTCACTCTTATAGTGGTCGACCAGCTCTATCAGCGTGGAGAAGCTGTTGCGCGGCGAGATGTAGAAGCCGCCGTTGTCCAGCGTCCGGATCTTGTAATGCTTCACCGTGTCCCCGTTCTGCGTGTCGAAGTCCCTCACGGACAGGGAGTAGCAGCCTGGGCCGAGATGGGGGAAGACCCCGGCTGAGGCCCTGGAGGGAGCAGGCAGCCACAGGTGCCCGCTGTGCCCCCCAGCCCCGGTGCTGCCCAACCGAGGGCTCTGCTCGCCCCTCCTCCCTGCCTCCCCTCGGCTCCCGTGGCCCCTTGTCGGCTGCAGTCGTGGCTCGAAGCTTGTCGCCGGGATGCTCAGCCTGCAGCCGGAGCAATTCCCTCGCGTGCAGGCACAAGGAAGTGGTGAGAGCAGGCGAGAACCAGATAAAGTCTGCCTCGGCCTCAGGTGGAGACATTTCCTGAAGGCCTCCCCACCCACTTTTGACTACGTGGGAGCCTGCGGCGGAGAGTAGGAGCTCAGCCGCAGCTCAGGGCATGAACTCGGACCCCGAGAGCGGGGCCAGCTCACAGCCAGCCCCTTCCCATGTCCCAACCGCAGACTGGAGCCTGGGCCCTCTCTCACCTTTGGTGGTCTCGCTGTCCCGTATCATGAAGGAGCCGATCATGTTCCCAGGGGCCAGGAGCTGCCGCTCCGCGTCCTTCCGGCTGACGCCTTTGAAGAACCACCTGCAGGGCGAGACCGGAGACAGCCCGGCGGCCAGGGTGGCACGAGGCAGCCGGTCCTAGGCTTCCCACCCTCGGACATGCCCCAGGTGCTGCCAGGATGACGGCGAGCCCACCAGAGGAGGGCACCTGCCCAGGGAAGAGTCCTCCATCCAGCCCAGCTTCCCCAGGGCCGTTCCCTGCAGAAGCAACACGCCCGTCCCCGCTCCAGCCTGAGCCCTGGCCTGTACCAGCCTCTGGCATCACACCTTCCCCGGGGAGCAGCAAGGAGGCTCCTAAAGCAAGGCATTTTCTTCTCTAGCTTCGCACCCCGCCAGGTCAGGAGCACGAAGTGGAGGGGGACCAAAGCGCCCCGCACGGAGCCCGCTCGCGCTCCCTCAGGCTGCTCCCAGGCTCCCGAAGCAAGAGGTAGGGAGGTGCCAGGACGGCGAGAGAGCTCCCTCCCCGTCGTGCCGGGTCCGGAGGAGCAGCAAGCGGAGAAGAGCAGCAGAGCGAACCCGGAGAGGCAGAAAGCGGTGGCCGGAGCGGGCAGAGAAGAGGCGCGCGCGGCAGCATCCTGGTGCAGAGATCCTCCCCGGCACTCACTCCTCGGTCTCCAGGGAGTTCACCCGAGCCACGTAGTTACTAGGGATGTAGCCTTCGTGTCCCGTGGCGAGCGACTTGGCCTTCCACCATTCTCCTGCCCTGGGGAGAGAAGGGGCAGCCGTGAGCTCGCTCTCCCCGTGCTCGCACAGCCCAGGCGGCCTCTTGGCTTTGAGCCCGAGGCAGGGGTTTGAGGAGCCCGAGGGGTCTCGTGCATCTGCGGGGCACGTGGACCCAGGCTGGGGCTGCAATGCCACAGCACAGCCCTACCCCGACAAGTCAGGCCTGGAGGGACCCGCGGCCTTCACCGCCCCACAGAGCCCCAGGAGCCGGGGCAGGACGCGTGCACTTACTCCTCCAGGACCTTCATGCGCTCGCCCTTCTGGAAGCTCAGGTCCCCGTCGTGCGTCGCTTCGTAGTCGTAGAGAGCCAGGACCGTGCAGTCCTCCGAGCCTGCCGGGCCAGATGGGCGCCCCGGTCAGGGGAGCCAGGAGACCCCCCGCCCTCCCGGGACCTTTCTCAGGGGGCTCTGCCTGCTGCTGCTGGATGGCACCCTCCGCTCAGCGCTGGTCTGCACCACCAACGTACGTACCCACCAGCTGGGTGCACGCCAGCTCCCCACAGCGTGGCAAGCTTCATCCATCCACATCACCCAGCTCCCCTGTTATAATAGCCCAGGGCCCTCTGCTCCCAGCGAGGAGCAAAACCAAGAGCAAACCCTCCCCTCCCAGGCATGCGTAGGGAGGAGCAGGCCCTGATGCTCGGCAGTTTCAGGGTTTTTGCAGAACCGGTCCCGTAGGGCTGGCTGGGCCCAGGGATGCACCTGCGCTCCACCGGACCGACGGCACCCCCTGCGCTCGGGACTGAGGGGGAGCACAAGCCTCATTGCAGCCCCCAGCTACCTGCCAACGCTTGGCCCTCCTGCACTAGACAAGGGCCCAGATCCAACTCTGCTCTGGGACCCGAAGCCTGCAGCGAGCGCGCAGCGCGCCCGGCTGCAGGGCTCATCCGTACGTACCGTCGGCCGGCTGGGGTGGAGCCGCGCTGGAAACATTGCTCTGGAAGACAAGACGAGGGACACGGAGCACGTTGTCACCCGACCGGGCACCATCCGATCACGCTCACCCGTCTCCGTGCTGCTGCAATGCCGGCAGGAGGGGGATGAGCAGCGAAGGGTGCGGGGCCCCGTGGAGGAGGGAGACTGGGCCCAGCAGATGGGCCCCGCCGCACCGCTGACGTCTGTGCACACAGCGCGCGGCACCTGCAACCTGGATTTCCTCTTTAGCCCCCAGGTTGGTGGCGTCCAGCAGGACCCTGCCCCCAAACTGCCTTCCTCCAACCCCTTCCCCGTCACCTCCTGCTCGTTCTCCCGACTTTCCCCAGGAAGGATCAGGAGCTCCCAACCCTGCACTAAGCCACCACAGCACTCATGCAGCAATGCCTCTTTCTGATGCACTGTGCCCAGAAACCCAACCCCTCCACCCAGGGGCTGCCTGGCCCCCGCCTGCCCCCAGAGCAACTGCTGGGACAGCACATCCCCAACCCCTCTGTGGCTGCCGCTTGCACTGGGCATCTCTCTACCCCGACCCGTGGCTGTGAGCTGCCCCGCCGCCCTTACTCTCTTGTTGGGGGACGTGGGGTCCTTCACGTAATGGGCCTGCTGGAGGCTGGGGCCCGAGTCGCCTTTCAGGATCTTCATCGGCGTGCCCATTTCCTTGGACTTGACGCAGCCCATCCTGCGGCAGAGAGGAAGAAGCTGAGATGGTCCCCGTGGCCGGGCTCCCCGCAACTCAGGAAGGAAGTGTGGACACCCGCTGCAACCTGCGCTAGCTGCCGCCCAACCCTCCCCACGCCTGCTCCGACACGGCCTCCCACTGCTCCTGCTGCCACACGTCTTCGGGGCCCTGGTTTAGTGCCCCCAACCCTAGCACATGGCTTCACAAGCAAGTTCTCCTGCAAGAAGTGAGTTGCCCCGTGCCAGCTCCTCCGTGGGAAGCACCATGTGCATCTCTTCCCTCGTGGTACAGGGGTGCCCCTTGGTGAAAGCAGGGAGACCTAGATCACGCTCACCGTAGGGCGAGAGTGTACGGACGGGCAACTGAGCTCAGCCCTTGCTAACCTCATGGTATTGGAGGTCCAACGGCACGGCAGCTGCAACCCCAACCAAGCAGCAGCTCGTTTTTAGGAGAAGCATCTTGCCCTCGCAGCAGAGAGGAGGGCGGAGGAAGAAAAAAAGGAGAAGGATCCCAGCCTGCTCTGCTCTGTGGAAAGACTTGCAATTTCTGCAGCCGGGTCCGTGGCTCAAGGATGGGACTTTTAAGTCAACTCAAGACCCATCAATGAGCCGTGGCAGAGACCACCCTCGAATCAAGGGAGTGCCGATGACGACGGTATTGGAGGCCACTTGCTTGCTCACACAAATTTTCAGGCCCAGGGCGAGGTGCTGACTGGGTCTCTACTCCCTAGATACCTGCATACCCACGGCCACGAGTCCCATTGCACCCCTTAACCCTCTGGCTTCAAGATAAGCTCGTTTCACAGCAAAGCCCAGTCAGCTCATGCCGCAAGCAGGATGGCGATCTCCGGCGGTGCCCAAAGGCAGGGCAGGAACTTCCCAGGACAGGAGGGACAGCCGATCCCAGCCCCAAGGAGCTTACACGCAGGGGCAGGAGAGGGGGGGGAGGGGGGGGAGGGACCGCCAGGCCACTTCCCCACAGGCACGTGGTTGCGCGGCAGGGCTAGAAGCGGCATGATGAAACCCATAGGTTTTCAGATTTGGGAAAGAGAGAAGTGGCGGCTAAAGACTTTCCCGGAGGGGTTGCAGCACAGAGAGGGGCATTACCCAGGGACGGGAGCCACAGGAGAGGGAGGTCTGGCTGATGCACCCAGGAAGGGCAGTCTCCGGGCAGGGGAAGCAGCCTGGCTCCGCTCCCAGGCGAGGCGTGGATGGGGTTTTGGAAGCTGGCGTCGCTAGGAGGTGGCTGCGATGGGCGATGCCCTGGTCCCACGGCGCTGGCTGGCCACGCAGAGCGGACGTTCCCCACACCCTCCCCAGCCACGAGCCCACCTCGCTGGGACTCCCAGGGCCTCCAGCACCACGTGCCAGGAGAAGCCCAGTGGAGCGAGAAGCAATAGGCCTGTGCTCGGCTGAAACACCCAGCGGGCCAAATCCCAAAAGGTGCCAGGCACCTGCAGCTCCTGCCCAATTCACCAGGGAAAGGCGGTCGCAGGCACCTGGCACCTCTCAGGACGTGGCCCGCGGAGAGCCTGAGCCCGCCACAGCTGCCAGACAGACTCGATAACAGGTGATAATTCCTGTCCTATTAAAAAGTCCTTAGTGCCGGCAGCACTCGGGCCCTGCCGACAGGGACGTGCAGGCAGATCCGCCGGAGGTGCCGTGTCCACGCACACGTTAAAAGGGGAGGAAAGGGGGGCAGAATCAGATGGGCAGGGGTCATCATTTATTAAAGCCACCCCAGCGATACCTGGGCACCCCCCACTCTTTTTTGCTAGTCTCCCTGCTAGGAATGCGTGTAACAAGCCCCGTGGCCACCTCCAGATGCCTCTGGTCCATCCGCAGCCACAGAAATGTGGTCAGGCGCTGGTTCCCCTTAGACACACTATGGCAGGCTGCAGGGCCTGGCTCCCCACCCACCTCCCTGGGGGCCGTGCTGTTAGGAAGGGGCAGAGACAACTGAAAGGGGAGGCAAGGAAAGGGAGAAGGACGCGGGTTCCTGCGGCTTTGGCCTAGAGAAGGTCTCATACACGACGGCCGGCGTGCCCACAGCCCGGGCACTGCCAGAGCTGCACAAAGGAGTAGCAACCAACGGGTGAACCAGGCCCTGAGCATCCCTTCGTCCAGCACTCCCATTTAATAGTCCTACCAGGGCAGAGCAAAAGGGGAAATGCTGGTGCAGACACCGAACCCCCTTCTCCTGGCACAGGCCACGGCTGCCTGTAAGGGCAGAGCCAACCACCGTATAAAGCAGAGCACCACTTGACAAAGAGAGGGGAGCACAAGGTCTTGGGGGCTCTCTGCAGGCTCAGTGCGAGCTGGCGTTGTGTCCTAGCTGCAGCCCCCCACCCTGGCCTGCAGCCCCCCACGCCATCCCAGCCACTCTCCATCTCGCTGCCCAGGGGCATGCCGGCCCTTTCCCCCAGCTCCCTAGGGCCCTTTCAGGCATCAGCAATAAATGTGCTGCAAGCAGTGGAAAAAAGCAGTTTCCTTTTGTCCTAGAGAGACCTCGCTTGGTGCACGAGAAGGAGAAGGAGCCTGGTGCTGCAGGAGGAAGCACGCGAGAACCACAGCCCACGCCGGAGCCCCGGCAGCTGCTGTGCTGCATGGCCAGAGCCCTGCTGGGGAGCCAGGACAGGCCACGCAGCAGACCTGGGGTTCCCAAATGCCCGCGGCCCTCCAGCAGCAACAGCCAGCGGTGCTCAGCATTGCCAGGATGGGCCCTCGGAGGCAGACGGCAGGGAGAGGAAACTGAGGCACACCTGAAGCCTGTTTCCAAAGGGGCGCTGCGGCCTCTCGGAGTTGCAACCGCCTCCCTCCAATTATCAGAGAGAAAACAGCCTTTCCCTCCCAGGGTCCAGGATAACATCCCCCCACAGCACCCCATCCTTGCTGGGTCCTTCCAGGACCGCCCTTCCCCGAAAGAGCTCCAAGCACTGCAGTGACTTGTGGAGCCCCCCTGCCCTCCCCGGACTCTGGGTGCGGCCCCATGAGCCACCAGGCAGCCATAGCCTCAGAGGGGGACAAGGCAGGGGACAGCAAGGCGGGGTCTGGGCTGGAGGTGAGGGTCCGGTGTCAGGCCCTGAAGTCCTTGCTGAGGGGCTCACCTGGCCGGGGTGCGGGCTGGCCCGGCATGCTTTGCGCAGCCAGAAAGACCCAGCAAAGGAGTTGGAGCTGTGCAACGCACTCCAGAGCGATTCATCATCCAGTCCTTTCCCCCTGCCCCATGGTTTGCATTGGTGCATTTGGCATCGGGAGAGGGTCCAGATGAGCAGGCCAAAAGACATCGCCTACCCACAGGATGCAAAACACCAGCTTCCCCCACACACTGATCTGTAAACCCCTCTGATCTGGGTCTCTTCCAGCCCCAGCAGAGATGAGGGATGTGACGTGCCTGCTACGGGCTGGACCAAGATGTGCCAAGCCTCCGCTTTTCCACTGTTCCCCTCTTCCTGAGCGTCTCTTTGCACAAGAACGGGCTGGCTATTTAGGACTGTCCCCCTGGGCAGGACTTAGATGCACGCTCCCCAGGTCGCAGCCGCGAGGCAGAGGCGCTACGGGCACCGTCCTGACTTTCCACAAGCCCACACACCTTCTGCAGGCTCAGGTCACGAATGCCAGCACCAGGCGACAGGCCAGCGCGCCAGTCCTGTCATTAGCCACCCAGCTGCTAGTATCTGGGCTTGCCGTTCACCCCCTGGGGCAAGCACTGGGGAAATTTTACTCGCATAGCAACTTGCATCCCAATTTGGACCTTGGGATTTTCCAGCCTTTTGATTACGGGTATCTGCCAGCCCTGGCTGATGCACGCGGCCCTCCGTCCTCCGCTGTGCTTGCCCCCTCGTTCCACACCGACAGGCTGAGCTCAGCCCCAGAACCAGGCAGGGAGGGAAGGGACCGAGCCCACGCTACTCCTTGCACTTCTTCCACAAATGACAGAAAGAGAAAGATTTTTTTTTCCCCTCCTCCAAGTCGTTGCATGCGGGAAACCCCCGGGGGGGCCAAATTTATTGCTGAGGTCAGGCACTAAGGGGCTGAAACAGCAGTTACACCAGCCGTACTGCAACTGTCCCCAGGTCTTTAGCAATAGCAAAACCCCCACAGCAATGAAGCAACAAGCGTCTTCCTCAGACCGTGGGAGCTCAGGCCCGGGTTCGGCCTTCGGGGCACTCGTCGTGGTTGCAACCGCCAGTGGCACGTGGGCGCAGGCAGGTTGAGTTGACCCCGAGACCGGGGAGTGGCTCTGGGGGCCTTGCAGGCTGGGGACGCTGGGGGGAACCAAACCCAGGGAGGGTGGAAGAGAAGACACCTGCGTGCTGGGATCTAGCGGCCCTTCCTCTGCACCGCCCGGGGCTGGGGGCACGGGAGACGCATCCCGAGACGCTTCGCTTAGGCGAGGGGCTGCGAGGGGCGGGCGGGCAGGCAGGGACGCAGCCCCCACCGCTCTGAGGAAGTCAACTGACCTCATGGCTCATTACAATCTTCTACCCCACTCCTGCTAATCTCCCTGCTTTTAAAAGGACCCTCTCTCCTTTTTCACGGTCTTGATGTCCCACTACTCAAATGACCTGTCCTCCTTCAAAGTTGCTGCCTCTTGCCCCTTCCTTGCTTTTCTGTCTCACAGCCTTGCAGACTGTTTTCAGGGCTCAAACCCTTAACTCAGGTGTGGTCATATGAACTTGGGTGTAGACACGACCGACACTGAAGTACTGCAGGCCCGATCAAGACACTCAAGAAGCCTAGATGTTGTTTGATGGCTCTGAATAAGAGAGGTGCATTTAACCAGGATGACTGCAGGACTGATGAAAATGGATTATTGATTTTTGTCTGGTTTGTGTTTTTCTTTTAAATTTGCTCTATAACCTAAGAAATGAGTGCACCTCCCAAAAAAGTTGCCTTGCTTTTTGCTTTGATCTTCAATGGACCAGTGCAGCACGAGCAGGTCAGCCAAGCTTCCAGTGTCTCTGTGGCTGGAGGCAGACAAGTTCCTTGGGTAAATGCGATAGCTTTTATTAGACCAGCTAAATAGATGGAAAAATTGTTCTTTGCAAGCTTTCAGGTGTTTGTACCCGAAAGCTTGCAAACAACAAATTGTTCCAACTAAATAGCTGGTCTAATAAAAGGTATCACATTTACCCAAGGAACTTGTCTGCCTATGCCCGTAGACCAACCCGGCTACAACCAACACCCCCGACACTCTGTAAATGGAGAAAACCTGCACCCACGGACGCAGCCCTACGATCGTAGAGCCGTGGGGCTGGAAGGGACCTCCAGAGGTCTAGTCTAGCCCAACCCTTGCCTGAGGCAGGGCAATCCTTATCCAAACCAAAATGCCTTGCGTCCACCTGGCTGGGCTAACGAGAGCTCCACAAAAGCCTTTCAAAGGTTGCCTCACCAGCTCAGCTAAAGCAAACTAGTCACTCACCACGCGTGCAAACGTGTTGCCCCAAGAAGAGCCGCCTGTCTCCCCACACAAACAGCACCCCGGAGAGGAAGGGACTTGGGTGCAGGAGCCGGAGCCAAGCCCTGGTGGGGTGGAAGTGGGCTCCCGGAAGCAGCTGCGTCAGGAACGGGCTCCTTTGTTACTGGATTTCCCTATTTGCACCGCAGGGCCGGGGACTCCTCAGGTCACGCAGAAGCAAACACGGCCCAGGGCAACAAAACGAGCACGTCCCCACCCTGGCGAGCCTCACAAAGCAGGCTGGCTCCTTCGTGCTGGGATCGGACTCAGTGAAGCACCGGGCAACATGCTTGTTTTGGGAGGTCCAGCACCCTGGGCTTGGCCCTCCTCCCCCCTCCCTGGCATTGCCACTGACACCAAGGAAAAGCAAGGGTAGACCATTGCCCTGATCTGCATGAACTATTTGCATGGAGAGATGACCGTGCTTCCAGGAAGCAGAAGGCAGCAGCTTTCATCAGGAATGCTTCAAACAAACCCAGCCTTGTGGCCATTTGCAAAGGCCAGCTCCCCCATGCTAAAATTAAGGAACTATTTTACAATGACCACATGTTCCTTCCGAGTTATGGGAACCGGCTCTGGCTGCAGCCAGGCCGCAGCACACGTTACGTGCAGCCGGCTCCACGGGCCGAGAGCCCCAGCTCCCAGCCCAGGTGCCTCTCTCCCCCGTGAGCCTGCCTTGCTCTCCGTGTTACTCCGGAGAGGTAGCGCCACCTCTTTCCATCCTTCTCTTTTCATTCTCTGGTTGCTGTGACAGGCATTTGCAGTTTGCCAGAGGTCTGCCCCATCTGGCTTTGCTTAATTTCAGCCCAAATGGCTCAAGAACGAGGCTCGAGAACAAAACCATATCGTTCACCCAAATTCAAAGCAGGTCCAGCTACCTTTCCGCTCACCGGCTCCAGAACTGTCCTGCGTCGAGGCGGGCAGGAGGCAGCCGTGCGACACACGCATCTCGCCTCCGTGGTGAAAACCCACCCGAACGTGGCCAACCTGGACAAATCTCAGTGTCCAAATACTCCGGGGAAGCTGCTTTCTCCTCTGGGGACAGGCAAGACGGAGCTGGGGCTGGATCAGTGCCCAGATGTGCAGGAGGCTGTTGTTTGCAGGCACCCATTCCTCTGTGGGGGAGCAGGGAGGAGGAGGGTGACCGAGGCAGGGCCTTGCCGGACGGTCTCGTGTTTAAGGCACCGGGGGACAAACTGGGCAGGAGGATCAGAGGGGCAACATTTCCAGACCTGAGCAGCAGCTTAAGTGAGCAGGGCAGTTAGCCAAGGGGCAGGAGAGCCAGGTGGGGGTGACGGGCTGGAGAACTAGGCTTGCCTGTCCCAGAGCTCCTGTCTGGCTGAGCAAGTCACTTAGGCCCGGATTTTTAAAGGGATTTAGGCACCCAACTCCCACTGGAGGGTAAAAATTTGCCCCTTAGGTTACACTCCTCAAGGGGCATCACCAGTGCTGTGGCCTGCGGTCCCCAGAGGCCTGGAGTCGGGCTGGGAGAAACGCTGGGGGTCTCAGCTGCAGCCGATGCCAACAGAAAAGGGGTATGCCAAGCACCGGGGCATGCCAGGGCTCTGAGCGATCCCAAACCGGGCACCAAAAGCAGCACAAATGTTTTACCTTTGTTTTCGTGCCTCAGTTCCTCACGTGTGAAATGGGGAGAATCCCCGCCTCTCCGTGCCCTCCTGCCAATCACTACTGCCTGCTTGTGAAGCTCTTGGCTGCCATAGCAATTAGCACCACAGGAAAGCCAACAAGGAAACGAGTCCAAACCACAGGTTGAACAGCAAAGGCCAAGCAAATGTGGGACTGCTTCACACGGAGCAGGCACAGGGCGTTCTGGGCAGGGGCTGGAAGGCGGTAGCGTGTAATTAAAGCTGTATCATCACGCGTGTGCAAGAGGGGCACAGGCAAGGTCCCGAGGTCCAGCATTTCCTGACATTGGACTGCGTGACTTGGCAGCCTAAATGGAGGGGGTTTAACATGTGCACGTGTGTGTTTGCATGTGGGTGTGTGCACGTGTCATCCAACACAGACGCCAGAGCTGCTGACCCCCAGGATCCTGGGCCACGCACACACAACGCAGGTGTCCCTGCTACGAGCGTGTGTAACAAGCCCCGTGACCACCCACCTCCAGACTCCTCTTGTCCATCTGCAGCCAAGCGTGGGCTGTGGTTCCCCTTAGACACACTATGGCAGGCTGCAGGGCCTGGCTCCCCACCCACCTCCCTGCGCGCCTGGCCGTTAACAGGAAGGGGGACCGCGCTGTTAGGAAGGGGCAGAGACAACCAAAAGGGGAGGCAAGTGGGGAGCTCCCTAAAGGGAGGACACAGATTCCTGTCTCTCCAGGATGCTGGAGCCGCTGCAACCTCCATCGCTACCTTTACTGCGCCCTGCATCTCACTGCAACCAGCTAGTCCGCAGTGCTCATGGCCAGGAGGGCTGCACTGCCCTGGGGGAGGACGGGGGACACCACTCAGCTGCTCCAACAATCACAAAGCCCTTCTCCTTCAGCCTCAGAGGAGCCACCACACGCAGCTATATGACCCGCAGACAAGCCGTTGCAATTCTCTCCAGAAGACACGTCATGCATGAATGCATGCATGTACACACGTGCATATACATGTGTGCAGACTGCAACAGGAGGGCAAGGGCTGCCCGTTGACCTGTTAAACCACCATCAAAATCCTGATGTCTTAAAAAGGGCTTCAAATCAGCTGAGAGGGCAACAAGCCAGCCTGGCTCGTCCTAACGCCATTGGTGGAATAGCCAGAGCTGGGAACCCTGCACCTGAAGGTAGATGCACACACACACACACACATACGTACATGTGTGTGACCCTGGCCCTTGGCCCCTCAATGCACGCACACACACACACACACACGACCCTGGCCCTTGGCCCCCAATGCATGAATGCACACACGTGTGTGACCCTGGCCCTTGCCTGCCCAAGGCACGTGTGCACACACACACACTACGGGCTCCAGTTCCTAAGCCCCTCCGTGACCTCCGATCCGATGCCCTCTTGCTCTGCGGCCTCGAGGTGATCACGGCATCGCTCACCTTGGGACGCTGCAGCCGGCTCCTCCGATGACGAGCGCTCAGCGAGTGCGTGGGACGGTCCCAGGGCCCGGGGCCGTGGGTCAGCTCCTTCTCCTCTGGGGCAAGGAGGCAGCTAGGCCATGGCCTGGGTCTTAGCTCCCCCCAGGAAAGCTGGCAGGGCTCCTGCCCGACTTGGAGCCCGGAGAGAACATGAGACAGAAAAATCCTCCTTTCCTCTCGCCAGCACCGGTCTCCTCTTTCCCACGGCTCTTCCCCTCCCCGGGCCCGGGTGAGCCGGAGGCACGCACCCCGAGACAGACCCGCTGCGACAGAAACCGCCCCGAGACCGCGCTCTCGCCCAGCTGTGCCGAATGCCCGGCTGGCAGCCTTCCCGGCACTGGGGCGGCACAGGTAGGCGGAGAGGGAGGCCACCCTCAGCAGCGTCAGCCAGCGCGCGGTCTCTGGGGAGGAGAAAAGAGGAAATGCCCCAGCAGTTCCCCCTGCTGATCAGCTAGGCACGACTGCACGGTCCAGCTGGCACCTGGGGACAGGGTGGGGAGCAGTCCTGGAGGCTTTTCTGATCTCTCGGGCCAGGCCTGGCGTGCCCATCTCCTGCAGACGCAGGGACCAGCTCTGCAGGGATGCTGCCCAGAGGCGGTGGGCGACGGGCGGGAGCTGGGGAGAGGTGAAGTGCCCGGGGTCGCGAGCAGACGAGGCACCGGGCGGGGTGAGGAGAGGAGTCACCCCAGCCAGAAGCTGCTGATGGGGCGGGCGAGGCAGGGATGCCCGGAAGGGAAGGGGAAAGCAGAGAGGCGTTGCCCCTGCGTGGTCTCTCTGCTGGGGTCTGCAGGAGTTTTGCAGAGGCCAGATGCTGCAGAAGTGGCAGGAAGGGTGGTGAAGACGTGGGGGTGTTTCTGAGGAAGTGAGCTGGGGGCGTAGGCAGCGCGGCGGGGAGCGCGGAGCTGAGGCTTCGGCAGCGCCTGGGGAGCCTAGCGAGGACCCCTCTGCGGGGAGCCCGGGCTGAGCCCCGTCGCAGAGCTGGGGGAAGAGAGGGGCCTGCACAAAAACCGTGGATCCCTGCAAGCCTGCGCAACAGGTGGAGCGGGCCGCGGCAGGGGAGAGCGGAGGCACCTTCCCACGCCCCGGCTGGGACCGGGGTCCGGCGTCTTGCCCCGCGCAGCTGTGGCAATCCAGCTTCAGACCGGGTCCCCCCAGCCTCCCCGTGGGCACTTGTCAAGCCTCGCATTTAGCAAGCCCCGGGCTGAGCCAGCTCCCCAGAGGCGGCAGCAGTTGCCCTGGAGCGAGCGCGCCGTCGGGGCAGCTCCCCTGCGGCCGTGCCGGCTGGAGCACCGCGCAGGCGGCTCCGACCGCGACCAGGCGCCGCGCCGTGCAGGGACAGGACTGATGGCTGCAAGGGGACTCACCAGGCCCAGCCTTGGCCCTTGCAGTGCTCCCAGCAAAGCAGCATCACTATGTCCCCCCAGGTGTGGGCTATTTAGCACGGGGTGGGTTAATTAGGCCTGCTAAGCAGCCTGCCCACAGGTGCTTCTGGGTTAGGATGCAGTCTGCCCGGATGAGCATGATGTGCTTGAGGGCCTGAGCAGGGCTGGGACTCGATCCCACTGCCTGACTTCCCTACTGTGCCATGGTACCTACTAAGGAGTCTCTGCCTGGCACTGGGGGAGTGCGGGGAGAGTTAGACAAGCTGCTGGCCTCGCACTGGTGGGCTGTGCTTGTTCCCAGCCTCTCCCAGTGGGAATCGAGTCCTGTCGGTGGGGAGGGGGGCACGGAGACCTCTTCACCTCCACTCCCTCTCCACTGTGCTGGGTCTCCAGCGGGGCCGCTCAATGCACAGGGCCCCTCTCCCAAACCTCACCTGGGGCCCCTGCCAAGAGAAATGCTCACGATTCCCTTCCCTGAGCGAGCCCCGAATGGCTGGAAGACGGCACCGCTCTGCAAGCCCGGCTGCAGCCATGGCCCTCGCGTGACAGACAGCGCCGGGCAGAGCAGGGACCGGCCAGGAAGGTGTGAGCCCGGGCCTGCCGCACACCCTGCCCCGGCAGTGGTGTCTTGGTTGCATGCTCAGCTGCATTTGCACATCACAAGCTTGGAGAAATAATTGGGTGTCAGCACCTGCCCGCGCCCCCGTCCCTCTGCCTGGCCCGGCTGGCAGGGCCCAGCAGGACCCCGCCAGCTGCAGGATGGCAGCCAGGACTGGGGGGATGGGGATGGGGAGGGGGAGGTCCCGTGGCCAGGGGGTGCTTACCAGGGTTGCGTGCTGAGCTGGGGCCCAGGGGCCACAACACCCCGGACCCAGGGCTTGTATTTCCAGTCTGGGCCCTGTGCAGGGAACAGGTGCGGGGCAGCTTCAGGGGGTCCAGCACCTTGGAGAGGCTCTTTGCCACCCTGTCCAGCAATTCAACCCACCTCTCTCTCACACTGGGGCCCAGCAGTAGGGCCCCCAAACCCTTCCCCATGGCACAAATGAGAAGCGGGGGGCAGGGGGCTTTGGTGCGGAGTCAGGGAAGGGGCCAAGCCAATGCCAGGAGCTTCCCCTTGGGCGGTGCCAGATGCTGCGGCTGGTCCGGAGCTGCTCGCAGCGCTCTCCAGTCCTGCTCACGCCCATGCGACGTCAGTGCACCGAGACAGAAACTTCCCCTTTGTTTCCGCGGCCCTTCAGGGGTGTGGGGGGAGGTTTCCTCCTCCACGGAAAAGCCGGGGGCTGTGGGTCGGGCCAAGGCTGCGAGACGGTTGCCTTCCCACCCCTGGCAGGGCAGGCCCTGGCTTGGGAGCACTAATGCAGGTGTTGCCTCCCCCAGAGCCAGGCCGGGCATGGGGGCTGGCAGTGGCTGCCCATCAGTGCCACTGGGAGTGGGAGCCGATGCCAAGGTGGGAAGCATGGCTGGGGGCTCCCAGAGCCCTGCATCCCAGCTCTACCTGCTGCACCACACTGCCTCGCTGCCCAGGAGCGGGGTCTCCCTGATGAGAGCCCTGGCGCTGCAGTGTCTCGCACAGCCACAGCCCCGGGGTAGCCCGGCCCCCCTCGCCGGGCATGAGCTTCCTCTTGGGCAATGCAAATAGCACCGCTGTTTGCGGCTCTGAACCCATCACCGCGTGGGCAGAAGGCCTGAGCCGGCTCTTGCTGGATACGTCAGGTGGGGAGGGTCCCCCCAGAGCCTCTTCCAACCCAGGGCACCAAAGCCCCAGAAACCTGCCCCTGCCCAGCCCCGGGAGGGGACGTGGGGTCCATTTCCTCCCTCCAGAGCTGCACGGGGTCACATCTGGCAGGGCAGAGCAGCTCCCTGGTGCTCGCCGCAGTAGCCAAGGCTGCCCGAAAGCCCTCGGTATCTCCCTGCCTGGTTAGGGAGGCGTTGCGGGGGGTCCACGAGTTCCTCATTGCCCAGCCCCAGCCGGGCCGTGGCTGCCGCAATCGTCCACGGGGCCAGCAGATGGCAGCTGTGCACCGTGGCACCGCGCCACCCAGCCTGGCACGGCCACCGCCGCCGTCCGGCTCCTGCGCCAGGTTCTGCTGGAAAGAGGACCAGCTCCTCATCGCTGCACAGGGCTCGCTCGTGCCAGCCCGGGCCACGTCGGTCCCTGAACCGAGCCTTCTCCAGGTTGAGGAGCTGCTCCCTGCCCCGGTTGCTGCTGCCGGAGCCCAGAGACTTGCGAGCCCATAAGAGCTGCCAGGGACTGGGTCTGTCTCGCCCAGGGCAGCAGAGAGCTGAGGCTGGTGGGGAGAGAGAGCTGGGTCTGATTCCCCCTGCTCCTCTTCCACTCGCAGCCTCCAGCATTTAGGGTCCAGGCCGTGCCCCCCAACAAGAGCCCCCTGCACTTGGCCCAGGGCAGAACCCGTTGCCTGAGGCAGGAGGGCGTGAAGCAGAGCAGGTCGCTCCCTCCGCCAGCCCCAGCCTGCAGAGATGACATCCCTGATCCCACAAAGGAGACGGTCCCCTCGGCCCCCCTCTCACCTCCCTGCCTGGCCTGCGTAGCACTCCGCACCCGCCTGCCAGCCCCGGACTTTAATTGCATGCAGCATCAATGATCACACATGTCAGTGCCACCCCAGGGGCTCCGGGCTCCCCTCAAGGGGGGTGTGAGGGAATCCAATTAGCGCTAACAAAAGCCGCCTGCCTGCACAGAGCAGCTGCCCCCTCCTGCAACCTCCCCCCACGGCCCCTGGAACAGAAGCAGCAGCTCCAGCCGGCCCCTTCCTCCCAACCTGGAGCGTGCAGGGATCCTCACGGGCTCCCGCCACATCAGGGAAGGGCTACGGCTCCCTGTCCTTGTCCTTGATGGCAGACGGTGCAAGGGAGAGAGCAGGCAGCATCACAGGAGCTGCAAGGTTAAAAGCCTGGGCAGCCCCAGGCAGAAGGGGAGTGCGAGCCGGTGCCACCTGGGATGCCCGGGGGCTCAGCCTCCCATAAGCAGGCAGGGGCAGGGTCCCCCCTCATAGGTAGTTGTCCTCTTCGTCCTCATCCTCATCCTCATCCTCATCCTCGCCATCGCCCTGGTCGCGTGCCAGGGCCTCGATGTCGTGCGTGATGTCCGTGATGCGGCGGTTGAAGGACTCGGCCTCGGGGCGCAGGGACCAGCTGTCGTAGCTGCGCACGGCCGAGGCCGACGTGTTGCTCATGCTGCGCTTGATGCGCCCGAAGCTGTCGGTCAGGATGCCCCCGTCCCGGATGCCGATGCTCTCCAGGAAGCCCTCGAAGTAGCCGATGTCCTGGTCGGGGATGAAGGGCCGCATGCCTGGGCAGACGGGGAGCTGTCAGGCACGGGCTGGGCCTGGGGAGAGCTCCCCGCTGCAGGGGCGCAGGAAGCCCGGTCCGGCCGGAGGGAAGGGCACAGGGAGGCCCCAGACCCAGCTCCATCCGAGAGCCCCCACGGGTGCCTGGACACTCACCCAGGAGCAGGAACTTGCGCTTGTCCCCGTAGAGCCGCAGGAGGTCGGCGCAGTAGTCCTGCACGGCCATGCCCAGGCGATACTCCCGCAGCAGCAGGGCGAACTCCTGGATCTCCGGGGGAGACAGCTTGTTCCGCAGCTGCGGGGCAGACACGCCAGCAGGGTTGGAGACATCCCCGAGAAGGGCCCTGCCCTTGCCCAGGCTCCGGGGCAGTCGGGGAGCGCAGCGATCCCTACCGTGATCATGTAGTCCTGCAGCTGCTCCAGCCCCACGCTGCTCTGGTCGCTCCCGCTGCAGGCCGTGGCCAGGCTGTGATGCGACTGCCGGAAGGAGGGTGAGGACGTCCCGCTGTAGTAGGCTTCAAAGGTCTCGTGGGAGCCGTTGCTGGAGGCCGAAGGGACGGCGATCAGCCGGGGACCCCGACCCACCGCCCTGCCTGCTGAGCTTGCTTTGAAGGCTAAACATGCCCCAGCCCACGCCAGCCATGCCAGAAGCCCCTGCCAGCTGGAGCCCTCTATACCCCAAAAGGCACCGTGGCACCTGGGCTGGGCGTGCTGGGAAACGTGGGTCAGCACCGGCACGGCCGCGTGGCCACAGGCCCCTCTGCAAGTCAGCCACTAAATGAACGTGGGGCCACACGTGACTTTGGACACAAGGGGAGGGTTTACTGGCCTGCCGCTTACTTACCTGTCTGTCGGCGGGGAGAAGGGGACAGTTTAAGTCCCTCTTCTGACCCTAAGAGCAAGGGCAGCCCCTGGGGGGAGCACCCAGCAATGCATGCTGGGACTGAGGAGGAACTCCCCCAGCTGCCAGCAGTGGGAGGCTATTATTCTCCGGCAGAGCAGCCGGGACGGGAAGCAGCTGGATGCAGAGCACCTCCATGAGTTTATGCCTGCGTGGGGGGCAGCGGGGGCTGCAGCCAGGGGCTGGGGAGGGGGATTTAGACGCGAGAGAGCAGAACGTACAAGGAGCTGCAGCAGCTGAACTGGGGAGGAAGCCCGGGGGTGAGGGGAGGCGCCAGCCCCACGTCTGGCCCCGCTCTCCAGCCACCGCTGCCTCCACCCGGTTAGGCGAGAACAAACCAGACCATTGCCCGGGGTCCAAAGACTGGCCCACCGCACCTCCCAGGTCACCCGCCCGGACCCCCGGTCACGTACTGCGGCTGTAGAGCCAGGGGCGCTCGGGCGTGGAGGTGTAGTGGTAGCCGGCCCGGTCCACGCACTCGATGCTCTGGTCGCCGTAGATGATCTGGAAGACCTGGCAGATGAGCGCGCAGGACTCCTCCGCCGCGTCCTGCGCCGGGAGAGAGCGCGGGGTCGGCAAGCCGGCCGTGGGGGCTGCCCAGCCAGGGGGCCGCGTCCACAGCCACTCACCCGGTTGGCCACGGCCAGGATGACCAGGTTGCAGTAGGCCTCGGGGCTGGTCTCCTGGGGCTCCAGGGGGTTGGCCCCGGCGTGCCGGCGCTCCCAGCTGCCCCCCGCCTTGCCCCGCTCCCAGCTCCCGCTGTAGGTCTGCCGGCGCTCCCAGCTCCCGCCGTGGGTCTGCCGGCGCTCCCAGCTCCCGAAGGGCCGGGCGCCACGCTGCTTCTCCCAGCTGCCGCCGGCCGGCTTGCGCTCCAGGCTGCCGCCCCCGGCCTGCTTGCCCTCCTGCCCGCCCCGTGCCATCTTCCAGTCCAGGCTGCAGATGGTGTGCCGGCGCTCCATGGTGCCGCCCCCCGGCCGCTTCTCCGCTGCCCCTCCTGGGAACTTCTTCTCCAGGATGCCCCCCGGGTACATGTCCAGGCTGCCCCCGGCCGGCACCGGGTCCACACCCAGACCTGCAGGAGATGAGAGGAGAGACCCGGGCTTAGCAGCCTCCATGCCAGGAGAAGGAACCTCGTTTGCTGATACTGGGGAGTGGGTCCCACCCTGGGACTGCATCCTGCGCCCAACCCACTCCAACCCCGACCCTTGGAGAGATGGGCTCCTCTTGCCTCCCCAGCTCTGGCCGGGCACTTCAATCGGAGTGGGGGCCAGAACTGCCCCCTCCCACAGGCCCTGGGACCCCAGGCTCAGTGGCTCTTTGGGCACAGACTGCTGCAAGGCCCCTGTCCCAGGTCTTGCCCAGCCTGGGATGGAGCCGCGGGGGAAGCAACCGTCCTCCCAAGGCAGCACAGAGGGGCCTGGGTCCGTGGGGCCGGGGGCGGTGGGGAGAGGGGCCCGGGCACCTGTTTTCAGCACGAGGAGGTGCAAGGCATCGTCCCGCAGGTAAGAAGCAGCGGCGATCTCGTGGGTGGGGATGCGGAGGATGAGCTCCTCGTTGTCTCTCCAGGTGAGCAGCAGGCAGCGGGCGGACAGGCTCAGGATGCTGTCCTGCTCCGGCGTGGTCTTCAGCGGCAGCTACTTCAGCTGCTGCAAGGGGCACGGGAGGTTTGGGGGTGGCGGTGGGCTGGGACCCGGCTGGCCAGGATGGAGCCAGTGACTCGGGGCATGGCGGGAGGAAGCTCATGCTGGTAGACGGCTGCCCTTCTTGCCTCTCTCTGCAAGCTACGGGCCCTTTGTGCCCACAGCAGCCCGGGCACTTCTCCTCCCTACCCACCAAGGGGCACGAGCCCCCGCAACTTCTGCCGACACCCTCTTACCCTGGCTGTGTCCAGCAGCTGCAGCAGCTCATCCCGGCTGGAGGGGTTCAGAGAGGAGGTCACCCACGTCAAGTGGCCTAGAAACTGAAGTGAGACTGCTGCAGGGGGTGGCTCCCGGTCCTGCCACCTCTGGGCCTGAAGCAGACAAGCTCTGGGCCCAGGAGAGCCGGGCCTCCCAGGTCATTGGGAAGTGGCTTTGGGATGGAGGGTCCAATGGTTAGAGCACTGCCCAAGGTGTGGGAAGCTCTGGTTGGTGCTCTGCCACAGCCTCCTTTGTGACCCTAGCCCCATCACTTTGCCTGTCAGAGCCCCGCATGCCACAGCCGGGGTTCACAGCCTGGGGGGCTGCAGCCAGACGTGCCCTGTCTCTGGGGCCTGGCCGGAGGGAGACAGTTCCCCCAGCGCCCCGAGGCCCCCCAACCCGCTCACCTTCGCCTCCTTCTCCACGTAGTCGTGCAGGAGGATTTGGGGGTCGATGAGGTAATCTGGGGGGTAGAGGGGGACCGAGTGCAGCGGGCGGCGGTAGAAGCTGCTCCGGAGCGCCTGCCGGCGAGCGGCTTTGGGGAAAACCAGCCGCTTGATGGGCGACACGAACCCCTGCAGGGAAAGGGGGGCTAGGAGCAGGCAGGGGCTGGGGGCTCGTGCAGCCTGCCACGTGCTGCAGTGCAAACCGCCTGCTGTCCCATGAGAGCGCAGCTCCCCAGGGGCCGCGGGCTGCGTACCAGGGATCACTGCCACCAGGACCCTTGCTCTCATCCTGCTTGGGCAGGAGGGCACGGAGCAGACTCAATGGAGAGGTGCTGAGCCCCGAGTGCACCCCAGCTGCTGGTGGGTGACAAATGCCCGAGCGGGGGGAAACCCAGGCACGAGCTGGAAACCACAGAGATGCCGAGACCCCCGGGGGCCGGGACAGGCCAAGGCGATGGCTCGGCAGACACGGAGCTGGCGGC
>NW_005842450.1:753650-772413 GCF_000455745.1 Alligator sinensis
CCCCGTCCGCACGGCTCGGGGTCATCCCTGCCTCCCAGTGCTCCCAGCCCATGGCCTCCACAATGCTCTGGGGCAAGGGGGGATGGGGGGGGCCCTAATGCCCCCCCACCAGGGCCTGGACTCCCTGCCGAGATGGGCCCAGACTTGGGGGGGCTGGAGCCTGCCCCTGAGCTGCGCGGCTGCACTGAGTGGCCGGTTGACCCCTGGGGAAGGCGCGGGAGTGGGGGGAGGCACTGACCAGCTGCCCCCTCCCTGTATCCACCCGCCTGCTCCTCTCCGTGCACCTCTGTCGCAGGTCCAGGCGGGCAGCGCCACTGTGCCCCATGCGATGCCCTTCCCCGGGGACCCGCCTGCCCCCTTCTCCCTTGCGCCCACGCCCCGTCACCCCGATGCGGTGGGAGCATGTTGGCCTGGCGGTTACGTACCCTCTTCCCCTTCTTGGCCTCTGCATACTCCATGTCCTGATCCTGCGCCGCTCCCGTCCCGGCAAAGGCAGTATTTCCCTCTGCCTTCAGCTCCTTTGTTATTTTCCTGTGTCGGAAACTCCACCAGCCACCGCCCTGATGCGAGTTCCTGCCCCTCCTGGGAGCGATAAGTGGATGGGCCGGGGCCGGGCCACCCACCGCTGCCCAGCTCCTGGCCCTGTTCCGTCTCCGCGCCGCGGCTGCCAGCATGGTGCCCTCCTCCAACTTGTGTGTGTCTGTCTCATGCGCGAGCCCCGTTGGCACCGGGCAGGGCTTTGCTTGCCTTGTTGAACCATCGCACCTCAGGGCTCACGGCCCAAGAGGATGCTCCCGCGCAGCGGGTCTGCCAGGGCCACCTTGAAAGGCAAGGCCTCCTGACCCCCATCCCACCACCCCCTCGTCTGCAGCCCCTCGTGGCGCTCTCTGGTCCCCCGTGCGCTCGCATGCTGGAGCAAAGGCCTGGCACGGAGGCTACGCCAGAGCTCGTGCCAATGCTGGGAGCTGCGGGTCCGAGCAGCACGGAGCTGGGTGCCTGCCTGAGCCACGGGGCACGCTGGGCTGCACTGAGCTCCGGGCTGAGGCAGCTCCGTCTCTCTGGGAGCAGGTCCCTGGGGACCTGGTCTTGGGGGAGCCCAGAGCAGGGCAGGGGCCTCACACCAGGCTGGGAGGAGAAATCCCTGGCCTGCTCCGGCCATGGCTGCAGCTGCCTGGAGACTTCCTCTTCCCCCTGGCTCCCAGCACGGCCGCGTCCCCCTCCAGCCTTGGTGGTGAGTGCTGGGCGGGAGGGACAGATGCAGGTCCCGATGATGCTCAGGGGAGCTTATTAATCCTGGGAGCCAGGAGCCTCCCGGGGCTGCCAAACACCATCCTTTTCTCCGAGAGAGACGGGTGTGAAGGTCACTCGTTACCAGGCAGGGCTGGGGACAGCTGTCGAAGATCCACCCCCTCTCCGTGCATCCAGTGTCACGTCTGGTGCCCAACACATGAAAGCAGACCCAAAGCACCCTCTCCTCCTGGGCGCCCCCGGTGCCACCCCCCGACACGTCCATCAGGCGGGGTGGGGCGGTTGCGGGGGGCAGCAAGGACGAGGCCTGCCCGCGGGGTTTATTGAAATGACTTTAATATCTCATGTTGCAGCAAAATTAAAAATATACAAAAAGTTTGTGGTATACAAAAAAGTCTCAGTACAGAACCTCGGGCTCCTCCCGCCCGGCCCGGCCCATCCTGCCCTGCCCTGCCCCGCCGCACCGCGCCGGCCGGAAGGAAGAAGACGGTGGCACACACAGTATTTACAGTCCAGGGCCGTGACCGCAGGGCGTCCAGATCCCGGCAGGAGGGCGTGGGGAGGAGACGTCTCCCAGTGACCTGCTCAAGGCAAGCTGAAGGGGCCCGTGGGGCCGCACGGCATGCAGCTCGGACCCCGGGAGTCAGCAGCCAGCGCCCCCACGCAGCTCCCCGCCGCCAGCGCTTTCGAGACGGAGAGAGCTGCCCAGGCCCTGGCCCAGCTCCCCGAGTGCTGGGGGCAGCGTGGCCTCAGCCCCGCTCGCAGCCCCGCGGCACCGTCAGAACCTGGAGCTTGGACTGGACCCGAACGGCCCGACCCCGCCGAGCCACGGGCCGAACTTGAGCCTGAGCTGGGGCCTGGATTTGGCTGGGGCCCCTTCATCTGGGCTCTGGATACTCCCCTTCCCCCTCAGGGTCCAGCTCGCCTCTCCTTACCCCGGGGGCAACGCGGTGGCACGGATGGGGATCCCCATGGCTGCCTTTTCGCCCTGGGGGGTGGTCCCCAGCCCTCTCGAGAGTTCAGCGACGGCCACACAGGATGCACGTGTCCCATCCCGGCGGGGCTCGGATCCACAGAGCAGGGCACTGCTTCGTCCGCAGAGACCCGCCTGGCTCCCTTGGACCTCATCTCTCCTGTCCTGGCGCCTTGAGAGGCAGACGGACGTGAGCATGGGAGGGAATCACCTGCCAGGGGAGGAGAGAGGAGCTGGGGCAGCTCGGCTTGTCTGCCCCGTCCTGGGTCTGCCCCCCCACCGGCATCCAGCCGCTGACTAGCTTTAAGATTATTGCAGGTGCGATGAGATTCCCCTCTCCCGGAGCAGCCGGGAGGCTGAGAATACCGTGGCTAGAGTGCATAGAAGATTGGCCCTTGGATCAGCGGGTGCCCGTCCCCACGCTTCCCCGAGAAGACTCGTCTGTGGCATCACGCGCCCGTGGCTCGGGACGCAGACAGACCTGCCCATCCCTCCCAAAGCATCAGCAACCCCTCGAGGTCATGGCTGAGCCCGGGCCGGATCCCCCCTGGCCGTGCCTCGGCCTGCCTGAGACCATCATGCCCTCTGCAACAGCCATATAGCAGCTCTGTTCAGGGGGGTCCTTGTCTCTGGCAAACCGAGGGGTATCCCTGGGAAGCTGTGACCCATCCTCTGCCCCCCTGTGCCAGCCAGAAGCTGGGAAGGCCGGAGAGCTCAGGTCACGTGCACCGAACCGGGTCGCATCACAGAGCGCCGATGAACACGCGTGCACCTGCACACACACGCACGCATGCACATGCACACTCCCGCACAGAGCAGACACGCCCTGCACTCGTCCACACGCACCCAGCACAAGCCCAGGGCAGCCCTGGAGCCCATCCGCAGCAACCTTGCTGTCCCACCGGTGCAGCAACACCGCCCTGACAGCCCTCTGGGACATCCCCTCCATCTCAGCGAGTGACCGCAGGCCCCGCTGGCCTCGCGACGTAGCACCTGGAGGCTCTGAGTCGCTGGCTGCTGCCGACACCCTCCGTCCACACTGCCACCACCTGCACCTCCAACGGAGCAGCCCCGGCTGCCTGCACAGCCCAGCGTGTCCTGGGACCTGCCCCATCCATGCCCCAGCTGGCACGGAGCTTTTGGCACTGCAATTCCTTCCCGCCTGGCTCTGAATTTGCTCCAGGGCCGGCTGCCTGAACCCAGGCGATGGGGCAGGGAGGCTGCCCCAGGGGAAGAGAGGGAGGAGGCGTGTTGGGGGGAAGCACTGGGGCAATGCGCAGTTTTCTCAGTCCTTTCCTTTCTCCGGAGCCTGGGAACCCAGGGCAGGGCAGGGCAGGGCAGGGCGGGCCGGGAGCCCGCGCCTGTGACACGCCAACAGCACGAAGCCGAGGCGTGAAGTGAGGACGCGGCTCAGCCCTTGGCCTAGCACCGAGCCCTGCAGATGGGAAAAGCAGGACTTTGCAACTGGGAGCCATTTACAGGGCTAGAAAACCAACATGGTCTTCTCAGTGCTGCTCCTGGGGGCAGGTCGAAGGCAGGGCAGGGGGCACGCGGGGGGACAACATCTCATTAGCACCGTTTGGGACTCGCCAAGCCCTTTACCCCTGTTAAATCAGCCCTTGCACCCTTGCCAAGCAGAGACAACCCCATGCCCAAAGGCCCAGTGACTCGATGCAGGGACTGAGAAGCCCAGCCACAAACGGACCCGACCTCCCAACTCCCAGGCCCAGACCCCAGGCTCCAGACACGGCTCCTTCCCCAGCAGCTCACCAGATGCCAGCTGCCACTTTACTCCAGAGCTAAATGTGCTTTCCTGGGGCAAGAAAGCCATCGAAGGACAAACACAACCTGCACCCTGCAGAGATCCTGCGGCATGGCGAATCCGGGGTTACTAGAGCTGAGGACTCCAGAGCCACCAGCTCCAGCCAGGCAGGCTCCAGCGCTGCCAGTACGGAGCCCCCAACCTTGCAAACCAGCCGCCCGAACGAGAGGTTAAAGCCTGGGTCGTGCAGCTCCGTGCAGGCTGTCAGCAGCGGGGACACACTGTCCGGCATGCCCTCGCTGTCTGACCCTGACCCTGGCCCTGCCGGCCCCAGGTGCTAAGAGTCGGTGACAGAAAAGCCTCCTCCCCCCACCAGCTCCTGGCCTGTCATCCATCGCTTCCCCAACTCCCCAGCCACAGTGGGCCACCAGCTGCACGCTGCCTGCCATCAGGTAGGCCTCAGATGGCATCAGTGACAATCTGCCAGAGAAAATGCAAATGTTCTGCTAATTGCTGTAATGATGCAGGCTGCAGCCGGCGCAGGGGGCCAGCACACAGCCTGCACGTGGTGCGACGTGGAAGGCATGCGGGGTGACGGGGCCGGCTGGGCGTGGGGGAGCCATGCAGGCGCGATGCTAGCGGGGCTGATTTTGCTCTCGTTTCTACTCCAGTAAATGCAGGGCCGGCGAGCGCGGATTTGCACTGCTGAGATGAGATCCCGGCCTGGACTGGTCTCCAGGAGCCTTGGCACAGTGAGAGCAGCCAGCGCCGGGCAGAGCCCGGATCCCCGCAGACAGGCTGCGAGGTCCCACCAGGGCATGGGGAGGCAGATGCAGGGTGTGAACATGCTGCAGAGATGTGACACGCTCACGGTGGGAGCACGGACCAGGCTACAGGGGCACGCCGGGTGACCGCACCACGCAGCGACTGCAGGCATCACCCCACCCAGCACACGCTACCCAGGCTGTGTAGTGCCAGGGGCCAAGCCCAGCCTGATTTACACCCCACGGGATACTGCTCTCTGCAGTGAGCTGGCAGCACTGGAGAAGGGAAACTCATCTAGGGAACGGTGTGCAATGGAAATGCGTAGGTGTGTGGGGAGCGCGCTAGCCCCCGTGACCCCTGCCAGGCAAACCCTGCTCCAAGGAGAGCACCCTGGGATGGTGCCCGTGGTCCCTCAGGGGACCACGTCCTTCCAGCACTGCAGCGTGCAGGCGGGCAGGTGCACTCAGCGCCTGGTGCTCCATACGCCCAGCGCCTAGGAAAGCTCCCGTGCAGGGGGCCGGGCAGAGAGCCTGAAGCCAGACAGGGACCCTGGTGACAGGGGCCGGCTGGCAGCAAAGCCAGCGCGCATGCCTGCAGGAGTCTCCCTGGGCCGGGCCCGAGCGCAGGTCGAGCAAGGACCCTGGCCACATACAACCCTGCTCTTAGCATGGAGGGAGGTCTCTTTGCCATGAGGGAAGTGGCCACCCCTGCAACACGGAGCCGGGAGCCTGCCCGGAGCTGCTGACCTCGCTCGCCTGGCACAACAGGGCTCCAGTCTTTCCAATCGAGCCGTGCCCGCTCCGCCCAGCAGCCGCAGCTGAGGTAGATCGTTTTACATCATACACACGCACACCGCTCACGCCAAGCAGATGTTGCACCACAGCCGGGCAGGGGCGCCGGGCACCGGGACAGGCCGTGGCACAACACAGCCTGGGGACCCAGCATCTCCCACACGGCTCCTTCCCCTCCATCCCCTGCAGGACAGGGGGAAGGACGGGGAAAGCCAGGCTAGGCCTGGCCCTGCTGGGCCGGGGAGGAGGGGGGAGCACGGCTCTGCTGTAGACACAGCTGGCGTGCGCCCTCCCTGCCCAGCCCCTTTCCAGGGTGGCCCCGTCTGGGGACAGGAGACGCACCCTGCTCGCACGTGTGCCCCTCACCTTCCAGCAGGTTAAACCCCAAGGGCAGCACACACCTGGGCACTCCAGTCCTCCCCCATCCCCACTCAAGACCCTGGCAGCCGGGGCCTCGGCAGGGGCCCTGCCCAGCCTGCAACATGGAGGTGCAGGGCACCAGGGAAGAGCCGCACGGGTGCGAGGTGGGGCAGGCAGACACACCGCCCTCAGCTGGTCTCTCCCCAGCCTCCCCCTTGTATCCCCCACCTTGCACCTGGGCTTGGCCCCAGTTGGCTGCGGGTGCTGCCTGGGTGGCCTCTGGATCCTAATACGTACTCCTTGGGTTCCCCGCTACCCGCTCCATGGCTGCGACCCTGCCGCAGGTGCCATGGGGCACTCCGACCCCTGGTGCTCGTGCCTGCCCATGGGAATGGTGCACCCAGCCCTTGTGCCACCCAGGCCGGCCCTTGCTAAACAACAAGAATCACCTGGGCACGAGCAGCAGGGTCGGAGTCTGGCACTGGAGGTGTGGCTGTGCCAGCCCACACCCTGCGCTGTGTGTGTGGCCACGTGCTCCTGCTAACCAGGAGGGCTGGCCCTCCATGCTCACACCCACGTGGGCACCCACTCCCTTCCCAGCCAGCTGGTGAGCGAAGGCAAAGACCTCCCTCTCCCCCCACGACTAGCAAAATGGCAGATTTTCTAGAGGCAGAAAACTGCAAGCAGGGGATGGCAGGCAGGAGCTGCCGGGTGCCCTGGGCAGAGGCCTGGCGTGGCTCTGTCCTGAGCAGCGGGGCTGGGAAAGGCGGCGCTTGGATCTCTGCCTCTGGGGCAGCAAAGGGGCCGGTGTTTCCTGCCTGCTGGCCTTCCCCTGGGCAGGAGCTATTGTGTTGGCAGGAGCTCCCTTCCTCTGGGCAGTGGGTCAGGAGCACAGCTGAGGCAGCCCCGCCCCGCGTGAGATCTCTGCACAATGTGGGGAGGCTCCAGCTCAGCTCTCCGTGCCCGCCCGCCAGGCCCCCCGACCCTGCTGCCTGCCCCCAGGCCCTGAGCTGAGACAGCCCGCTGCACCCCAGCACAGGAGATGCCTGGCCCTTTGTGGGCACGCTGCCTGTAACCCCTGCCTCCCTGAGACCCAGCCCAGCTTGGCGTTGGTACAGGAGCAGGGACCCGGTGCCCCCAGCTTCCTCCACCTGCCTGGCTCTGCAGACCTGCCTCCTTGGCTGCTGCTGACCTTGTCCCCACCCTGCCCTGGAGGAGCCCAGAGCTGGGAAATGTTGGAGTAATACCCACCCTTGACCCCACTGCAATGTGCCCACTTGCCACAGCACCCCTGGCCCTAGGGCATGCCAGCACCAGCACCTGCAGGCACATCTCACCCACCCCAAAGCTGCCCACAGCACCATGCACCCAGTCAACGCCGGCGCACACACTGCTCCTGGCCCCCACACTGCCCTCGGCTCTAGCCAAGCCTCATCCTGAGGCTGGTTGCTGAAGCTGGGGCCTGAGCATTTCCCTCCTGGGCTGCCAGCTCCCTGTCCCAACCCCTCGCCAGGAGCTCGGGCAGGCGCTCCGAAGACTGTGGCTATTTGGGCTCAGGTGCAGGTGAGGTATTTCAGCAGTGACCACCCCCCCCCACCCAGGGCGGACGTAGCCCGATGGCAGGGAACGGGGTATCTGGCGAGGCTGCCAGGGGTGGAAAACGTGGCCGTGGCACCGCAGGGGAGGGGAGCGCATTGAGGCGGGTGGGGGAATAGCACCAGTTGCCCTCGCTGCCCCCAGCGGGGGTGCAGAGCAGGAGGCGAATAGGGCTGTCAGTGCTAACGAACAAAAAAGGCAAAATGCTGAGAAGAAATGGGACTGGCCTGCTCCAGGGCACCAACACTTCCCCCCTGTGCCGTGCCGTGCCGTGCCGTGCCGTGCCGTGCCGTGCCGTGCTGCGGGGGACTGGGCACAGCCTGGCTGCCTCTGGGCTCTGTGCCCCAAGGCCTCCGCAAATGCACCGTGGGCTCAGCCCCCTCGGCGGGGGCAGGTGTCCTACGGCCCTACACTGTGGTCTCGTACTCCAGCAGCTCCTGGGAGGTGCCCATGGTGCGGTACTGCAGGCGCGGCGTGGCCGGAGACGAGTACTCCAGCGCCAGGATGGTCTTACGGAGCCGCCGGTCAATGAAATGAGCGTCCCAGGCCGGGTACTTCTTGCGGGGCAGGTCTATGCGGATGACGGGCCCTTCTGTCCGTGGGGTGCGGGCCACGGGCGTCGGGGGCACGCTGGGCCGGACCTGAAACACAGGCACGCAGCTGTCTCTGTCCCCCGGCACCCCCTCCCGCTCCCCCCCTGTAGTCCGCGGCAGGGAGCGCGGGGGGCTGGTGACCACGTCCGCGGGCGGCCCCGCGCAGGTGGCGGGTGCCTCGTGGAAGATGCAGCCCGTGGCCTGGGGGCCGAAGACGGGGCCGTTGGGGTGCAAGAGGCAGTAGTAGATGAACATGAAGAAGATGCCAAGGGCGAAGCTGGCCACCACGACGCAGACGATGAGCAAGGCGTTGAAGTCCGAGGTGGCCTCGCGGTTGTAGTAGAGGAACCAGAGGGTGGTGAGGGCCGCGTTCTCGGCCAGCGTGATGAAGTAGTAGATGGCCATGCGGTACCGGCTCCGGCCCTCCTTGACGTTGAACCAGCAGAAGATGTAGATGATGCCGACCACCATGTTGTAGATGATCTCCTCCCACTTGGACATGCAGAAGTCGGTCTCACCCTGGATAATCCAGAAGGTCATGATGCACCAGTGGGTGACGATGAAGATGCCGAAGTAGAGCTGGAACACGGAGGCGAAGAGCGCGAAGGCGATGGCGCGGGCGGCGATGGTGAAGAGGTGCCACAAGATCTGCACCACCGCCCCCTTGTAGGACATGGGCCGCTTGTCCTCCCGCGAGTCCCGCAGCACCTTCTGGTACGAGGCGATCATCCAGGCCAGCGACACTAGTGAGGCCGAGGCCGAGAGACCTGCCGGGCACAGAGCGAGACACAGGGAAGTCAGGGGGCCAAAGCGAGCGGGGCTGAGGGGTGGGAGAGAGAGGGGCAGCAGGGAGGGGAGACAGGAGAGAGGAGTTACCAGGCTGTGCCAGTGCCCCCAGCTCTGGACAGCACTGCTGGCACGGCCTGCTGCCCCTGCGGGGTTGAGAAGCTGCCCCAAGGGTGAGGCTCCGTCTGTGCAGCTGGACCCCACAGCTGGTAGCAGGGCTCCCTCCAGCCTGCCCTACCCCGCTGTCCCGCAGAGGCTTGGCCTGCAATGGGACGCATCCCCTGCCCCCAGGCTGCCTTCACCCTGGTTCTGCTTCATGGGACCTCAGGGGGGGAAGGGGGCGCTTACCCTGGAGGGGCTCGATGCTGTTCTGCTGCACCATGATGCTGAGCTGCAGCACGAGCTGGGGCGCGCTCTTCAGGAAGGTCTCCAGCAGCCGCAGCATGTTGATGTCGGCGCTCTCGAACATCATGCGCCAGTAGAAGTGGCGCCGCCGGTGCTCGGCCTGCCAGCGGCTCTGCAGCCCCAGGTACAGGGTGCGCAGGTACCTGCAGGCAAGGGAGGCAACAGTGCAGATCAGGGGCCAGCACTGGGGAGCCTGAGAGCCCATGCTGGGATTTGCTGGGCAGTCTGGTCCCTGCTGCGGCCTGGATGCACGAAGCTGGAAGCCAGCACGGAGGGCCAGGCCTGTGGCTGTGGGGGTGGCATAACTCTCCCCCCTGACCCTGCAGGGTAGCAGAGGGCAGGGGGCAGCGGTGCCGTGAGACAACATCTGTACAGTGCAGCACCGAGCTGCGTGGACCCCTGAGTGCTTGCACCGGGCTCTTCCCGTCGGAGCATGGGCCCGCTAGCTGCTGGGCAGGGCTATGCTAGTCTGCGCTGTACCCTGAAGGATGCTGGGGCAGGGGCAAGAGGGTTGCTGGGGCCACTGTGCCCTCTTGCCCGGGGGCAGTGGACTAGATGTGTCCTTGCTGAGGAATGTGGCCCTGTCTCATCCCGTCCTGCCGGCCTCCCTCCCCTCCGGCCAGAGATCCCCGGCCGCCTCGCCCACGTCACTGCTCTTGGCCCAGCTGGAGCGGAGCCCACCCCTCCTGCCCACCTCTCGCCATGCTGATCAGGCAGGAAGAGGGGAGCAGCTGGTCACACTGGGACCGGGGGAGGTGGCGGCAGGGCTCTGATGATGGAGCCAGGCCTTGGCCCTTGGCGCCGCTGGGGACACCATCACGTGGCTCAGGCCTGCCATCTGCTCGCCAGGCTGGGGTCAGCACGCTGGCCCAGGCTTTGCAAGCCTGGCTCACTGCAAGCGGGGCCTCCCTTTCCTTTCCTTCCCATCCTTTCCCTTCCCTTCCCTTCCCGGGGCCACCCAGCAGTGCTGGGCCTGCGCTAACCCTTCAGCAGCAGCCTAGGAAGAGGCGTGCAAGTCAACTCGTTGCAGCCTGGCATCTCCGGGAACAAAGATGTGAGCAGCCAAGGCTCGTGCTGCAACCCCTTGGAGGGGGAAAGCATCAGCCTGCACAGCCCCTTTCTCCCTGTCTACCCCAGGCCTCGCTGAGCGGTGACCACCCATTGGGAGCCCCCCTTCAGCAGAGCCCTGCCTGACGGCTTCCCCACCACCGTGCCCTGCTGCGGCATCCCTGTCTGGCTCACGGGTGCACCTGTAACCCTCTGCACCCACAGGCAGGGCCAGCCCCCTGCTAGGATCTTCCCGCTCCCTCCCAGGTACTAGATGGCTGCAAGGCCACAGACAACCATCTCCCCGGATGATATATGCTGCTCCCCTGCTTCTGTGGGGTGCTGCATGGAAGGGGGAGGCCGTCGCTCCGCTCCCACGCTGGGACACGGCATCCTGGAAGCCCCTAGCAAGGAGCAGCGGTGATGCCCCCGCAGTGGGCGGGGGGCTGGGCGATGCCCCTTGGCGCTGTGCACGGCCCAGTGGAGCGCAGCTCTGCTCCTGAACCCGCCTCACGTCACGGAGAGACAAACGACGGGGAAAACAGAAAGATGAAGCGAAAGGACACCAGCCTGTAAAGCTCCCTCCCAGCCCAGTAAAGCTGTCATGCAAACGGATGGCCTTTATATCAGAGCCGTAAAACGCTGTCACTTCACTCCATTAGCTGGCCGGGAGGAAGCCTTAGCCCAGCATTTCCAGCCCCTCCGTCAGCTCCGGGGGGCGGGGGTCAGCTCACTCCCACCGTGGAGGTGACCCCCCTCCCCCTGTGCCTGGGCCGGAGGTGACAATCGGGTCCCAATGTCACAAAGCCCCCAATTCCCACCGCAGACTCCAGCCCCAGCCCCATCCACTGCTCCCCGTGTTGCTTTCTTGGTGTGCAGAGCGTTGCCCTCCCAGCCAGATGCCTCCACGGGGCCTGTCTTCCTGCATGGTGTCACTTGGGTTGTCCAGGGCTGGTTCCCCCCTGCCACCATCCGCATCCGCCAGACACCCTGATGAAGAACCCGGGAGCCAGGAGGCAGGGAGGGGTGTCCATGGGCAGGCTGCGAGGCTGGACCTGAGCCCTCAGCCCAACCAGCCCTGAGGTCAGGACTGGCCTTGGAGGGGCTCCCCGCTGCCAGCTGACAGGGCTGCAGCCGCTCCCTGTGGTCCGGGCAAGAGGGGAGCCCAGGGGAGCGGGGCCCAGCTCTGGAATAGCAGGTAGAGACCTTTTTTTGGAGGGGGTGTTCTGGGGCCACAGAGGGAACTTGGGCCAGTGGGACGGTGGCAGCTGGTTGGAGGGGGAAGAAACAGCCCCACGGGGTGATCGGGGATGTGCCCGGGGCCCGTGAGGAGGCAGAGACCCAGCTGAGACAGAGCAGGAAGAGGGGGACGCCTGGAAGCAGCTGCTGGACCCGGGGAGGAGACGGGCAGAGCTGCCGGCACTCGGGGCAGGCGGGAGAGCAGGGAGTGGAGGAGAAAGGGGAGCAGAGGGGAAGCAGGCGTGGTGGAGACACGGACGGACATGGGCACGGGCACGGAGGGGCCGCAGGGCAGACGGAGCCCGCGGCCGTGGCGGAGCTGCCAGCCCTGGCTGCGGCGTTGCCAAGGACACTGACATGTGACAGGTATTGTTAATCCGGCACTTGCACGAGGCAGCGGAGAGGGGTGCAACGGGCTCCTCGCAGCGTCCAGACACCCCGGGTGTCTGCGCGGGACCGGCCCCGTTCCTTCCTCACCCGGGAAGGACGGGGAAGGGGCTGCGTGAGCCGGGAGCCAGGCCCCACCAGCACCCGGCCAGGCAGCCCAGGCCCCTCGGTGCCTGCTTGTGGCTCAGGGGGGGGTCGTGGGAGGCAGGGGAAGGATGAACCTGCGAGCAGTGGGGTAGGGGATTGGAGACCACCGCGTGTGCCTGGTGAGAGTGCGGAGGGGAGCCCCCGCTGAGCCCACCTGGCTGCCGCACCCTTGCCCAGGCCTGACCCAGCACCGCCCTCGGTGAGCGCAGCGGGAGTCCCAGCCTGACCCGACCGTCAGGATTTGGCCTGCCCAGGGGGCTCAGAGCCCTTGGCAAGCACCAGCTCAGCTCAGCACCCTCAATGGTAGAGCAGGAAAAAGGCCAGTGGAGCCTGACAGCCCCCACGGCAGGTCTCTGCAGCCCCCGGCATGCACCGAAGCCACAGGGGCAGCATCACAGGGGCCGGAGATCAGCAGGGTGCTCAGCTTCAAGGCATGACCCTGGCCCTGGAAGTCACAAGGCTGTGGGGATACTCAGGCCCTGGCAGGATTCAGCCCTGGGGGAGGCACGGGGGAGCTGGAGACGACAGGTGCCTGGTCTTTACCAGCAGTGGGATCTCCTGGGCGAGCCCTGGGTCACGAGAGGGCCTTCAAGGCCCCAGCACCGAGCAAAGCACTAGCGTCAGCAGACAAAGTCACTGTAATAATCCTGCTTCCAGGTTGTGAGGTGCTGATTACAGCCCAGGCCAGGACCCAGCAGCCAGTGTCGCGGCCTGGCCCCACTTCGCTTCTTCACATCAGGCCGGGTGCAGGCATCCGAGAAGGAGCAGTTCCCGCCGGCGCTCCCGGCAGCTCGTACCCACCACCCCAGCTAAAAGGGACTCCAAGCCAGGCTGAATCACTGGCCACTGGCTCTAGCAAGCTCCAGCAGCGACTGTCTCCACCCTAGGAGGGAAAGTCAGCACACGGGGAAACCGAGGCCAGAGGGAGAGAGGGTCAGGTGCTTCTGCTGCCAGCCCGGGACTTGGCCCTCACCCCTCTCTCTCAGCTGCTGACTTGCTGCGAGATAGCAAGGGGAGAACCTCCCCTTCCCAACTGCCTCCCACCCGAAAACCCCAGCCCCTGGCATGTGTGGCTGGATGGGAGCTCTGCCCAGGGTGCCAGGCCCTGGCAAGGGCAGGGAGATGATGCCATCTGCTCCAGCCCAGCTCCTCCCATTGCCATACAAAGGACGTGGGTAGCACACTCTGCCTCCAGCACCCCGTGCCAAGCTCTCCCTCCTCAGAGCCTCCGAGCAGCCCCCACTCTCCAAGCTGAAGGGATGTGGGCCAGACTCTCCCCTCACCAGCTGGACCTCAAGGAAGGATCCTGGGGAAAAGCTGACCAAGGTGGAAGCAGTCTCAGACCCTTGGCTGCAGCCCGTCAGATCCCAGCCTCCGCTGTGCTACTTGCCATACTCCTCTCGCTCCAAACCCCGGTGCTGCCCTGGGCAGACAGACAGAGACGAGCCAGGCAGGGCCGGGCTTGGCACCTCCAGAGCTCCTTCCGCAGCCCCTACCCTGAGGAGAGCCCAGGAAGGCCATGAGGAGCAGGGCGTGGGGGGAGGCCCGATGCCCGAGAGCCAACAGCAAAGCTCCCGTCTATGGAGACAAGAGACCCAGGAGGCCCCAGCCCACCCTCGGCTGTCCCGGCTCCCTGCCTCGTCTGTGCTGAGCCACCGACGGGGAGCTCACACGAGGGAAGAGGGCTGACAGACAGATCCACGGACACGAGGCGCCTCCACATCCGCTGGGCCTGGCTCTGGTGAAGCGGTGGGGATTTCCACCCCCCTCCAAGCCCGTGCAGGCGGGGGAGGCCCAGCCACCAGTGACCTTAGCCTCCCGCTGGAATCACACCCGCTAATTGGGCTTGTCATTGCAATGATCCCGCTGTCTGCAGCAGAACGGCCCCACGCGCACGCAGCTCCTGGCCCTCCCCTCGTGCAGCCCGCAGCTGCCGGGCACAGCTCATTACGGCAACAAAGGGGAAGGGGAGAAAGGGGAGGGGAGGCGCACATCTGCTCCACGCGGCCCCCCGGCTCTAGGACGCTCAACAAGTGACCTTGCCTCCCCCACCCCAGCCTCCGCTCCCATCCTCCCAGATCTCATTAGAACGAGATTTCAGCTCCCGTCAGCTTGGGCAAATGAGACGCTGGTGCTGATTTGTTCTGCGTCTGATCAGAGAGTTTGTGTTTCAACCCCAAGAAACATCCGCACTCGCGCTGACAGGCCGTGGCGAGGTTTGCATGAACCGAACACGGCTGCAGCTGCAGGAGGCACAAGGAATCAATTACTTTAAAAAAAAAAAAATCATTTAATCTTCCAAAACTGATGATCAAGCAGAAATCTACAGAGGATGCTCTTAGGGCTAATTACTACCTCCTTCATAGGAAAGAAGTCCAATGAAAACCACTGTAAAAAACGAATCTGAAGGGCTTGGACCATCGTGCTTCTCCTGGAGAGTCTGCTGAAAGGCTCGGTTTGTTGTCAAAAGCACAGCCCGCCCTTCGGTGGCTGGCGTGTCACGTTAGGCCGCGCGCCTCCACTACGGACCTGTTGAAACGCACGGTCTCATTTGCGAGGATCACCCACCGACAAGCCGCACAGCAAGTGACCAGCTAAAGACCCTCATTATTAGCCTGGTTCAGAGCAATATAAATAATCCACAACAGCACCAGCAGCTCATCCGCTCCTTCACCCGCCAGATCCGTCCTTAAGTTGTTCCAATTACTGACTCCAATTTTCGAGCGGTGGAACAAAACAGAACACAACAAAAAAAGCCCAGGCCCGGCTGCAACTAAATTCATTAATCATCATCCCAAGATGAAAAAGCCGGAGAGACCCGCTGATCTCCCCGTAATTGATACAGAGTACAATTTTCCTAAAAGGTAATTTGGGATATTATTCCGTAATCCTTTATTTAAACAAGGAGAAAATTGCTTTTCAGTTGCAGCCATTTTAATCCATTATACATCTTGCAAAGTCAAATAATTACAGGGAGCTCCGTGCGGCCCAGCCAGAATGATGTCATATCACCATGCTGATGAAAGGCTTCAGCCCCCACCCCCTCCGTGCTCACCCCGATCCCGAGGGTGACCAGGTGCAGCCCGAGTTTCAAGTTCGTGCTTTGCAGAGCCCTGGGCCAGCCCCTAAGAAGCCCAGTGCACTGGGAGAGGGACCGAATTCACAGCCGGGAGAACGGTGTGATTAGGGGATTAAAGGAATCTCTGCTTGTCTGAGCAGCTGGAACGGCTCTGCCTGGGCTGGAGCGCTGCTTGGGCCTGACCGAGCAGGGGCAGAAGGCGGTAGACCTGTATCCTGCCCCCAGCTGCACAAAGGAGCTCTGCCTGGGGGCAAGGGATGTGGCTCCAGTGTCAGGAGCAGGGATGGGTCTTTATCCTTTCCGGGAAGCTGCTGCCCCTTGCTTTATCAGCAAGGGAAGTGGAGGTTGGATATTAGGAAAAACTCCCTCACTAGGAGGGTGGTGAAGCACTGGAACAGGTTACCTCGAGATGTGGTGGAGTCTCCATCCTTGGAGGTGTTTAGGACCCTGACAGACAGAACCTTGGCTGGGATGATGTAGTTGGGGCTGGCCCTGCTTTGGACTAGATGTGACCTCCTGAGGCCCCTTCCAACTCGACTTTTCTATGATTATATGTTTCTTTCCCAGTTTAAACTGGGCCTTTATGGTATCAGCCTGCTGAGGGGGCCCGAGGAACATCCCTGGGATGCTTGGAGATCAAAGGAGGAGGGAAGGCACCAGAGACACGCCAAGCTTCTCTCGCATCAGTCATTCAGGCCTCACTGGGGAGCCACCTCCGAGCTGCCGTGTGGGGGCCCAGCACAATTACATGAAGCAGAACCAAGGGGGAAACCCCAGCTGCCTCGGAGCTGCAGCCCTGCGCCAGGGCACAGCAAGGCAGGGGGAAATCAAAGGCAACTGCAGGCAGTCAGGGTGACACGCACAGGGCCGTGTGGAGTCACGTTAATGGGACACAGATGAGCAAGCTGAGGGGAGCAGAGACCCCAGGGCACAGAGGGAAGATGGGATGGGGATCTCTGAGCAGGGGACTCTCTTCAGCATGAGACACAGGGCCTGTCCTGACTGCTAACAGCACGCCAACTGCATGCATGCAGCCAGCCCCCAATGCAAGCGGGGTGAGCAACGGGAGCTCAGAGGAGGCCAAGAAGCTGCCCACTGGGAAACCTCCCTCTTCTCCCCACCCAGCATCACGGAGGTGCAGAACCAGACCTGCTCTGAGCTAATCGGGCTGGCACCGCACACGTGTCTCTGGGCAGCCTGCATTGATTACATTCGCACACGCCCAAGCAACCGACTCCATCCACTGCAGGATGCCCACAACAATGAATTGGCAGGTCTGTTGTGAATGGGTGGATGACGGTGAACCTCCATGGCTTGCTACAGTGCTGAAACACTTTGCAAGAAAAGCCGTGGCACCTACAGCGTGCAATACCAGACTGCGCCCTCCAGTTGCTGCTGCAACAGATTTTGCAGGTGCAAAAAAAAAAATGCAGGCCCCAATTCCACAAGTGCAAACCGTGCCCATAGAAGAGAAGCCGCACCTCAGTGTTACACACACGGTGATTAACCAGAGCCACAGACCCAAGTCTGTGCTAACGCAGGGCCTAGGAAAATCCAGCATAAGTCTCCCCTCTGCACGCACCATTTATTCAACACTAATTCAACCCATCCTGGAAACTGCCACTGCCACCTGCAGCAAAGCCAGCTGCATAATGGGCTTAGCAACCTGCTTTTAACTGGTCACCAGAGCAAGCACCAAAGCTCAGGATTAGATGAAACCGATCCGCAGCCAGAAAATGGCTCGTCCAAGAGGTCAGTCCTGAGAGCTCCTGGTGGAATTGGCTTAGAGCTCAGCCCAGGCAGGGACACGGCAGGAGCAGGAGTGCAGAGCTCTGATGCCGGTGCCATCCTGGCTCAGCCGCTCCGAAGCGCGGGCCCAGGGACCGCTTGCCGGCAGTCTGCAGAGAGCCAGCTGGTCCCACGGCACTGGGCTGCCTCCTCCCTTCCACCTCCCACAGCACATTAAAGACAGGTTAACACATGACATATTTCCCTAATATCACTTTTCTATGTAAGCAGTGACTGCTGCTGTCACAGGGACGCTAGAGAACGGGGAGGGGAGCAGTCTGCTGGTGAAGGTTCAAGGGGGCAGACGGTCTTTCTGGCATGCTGGGCTCTACACTGTGAAAAAGAGATCCCCCCCCGGTACCCCCTCTTGCCATGTGACCGAGAGACAGGCATCCAGACAGGAAAACTGAGACCAGGCCCTGGACTGCAGAAGTAGCAGGGGGAACAGCACCAAAACATGGTCTAAAAGCATCGATTGCTAAGCATGTTGTGTCAGGAATGTGCCATTGTCTCCTCTTTCATTCCCAGCATTAATATCACTAGAAATAAGATCCATTACAGAGCTCCGCTCTTTCGCGCCGGGCTGCGTGCAGCCCAGGGAGGCAGAGTTGCAGGCTGTCTGAGCTGGAGAGAGGAAAGGGCAGCTCAATAGTCTGGCCCTAGTGCCAGGAAACCATCAGCTCTGAGTTCTGGAGAGCCCAGGGAGACGCAGGCAGCGGGGCTGAGCTCTGCTCCAAGCCCATCTGCTCTCTGACTGCTTGGTGCCTGCTCCTTTGGTAGGGAACAGACCCGTGACACAAAAGGGAAGGGGGAAAGGATGGCTTTGAACCGACGAGCAGCACCTCAAATTCAACTCTCCACCCACCCTGCACGACCTGTGGTCTCCCTGGCTTCATTGGGCTCACGGCACAGAACAGGGCCCTCAGAGCCCATGCAGTGCCCTGCAGGATGCTCTGAGCACCTCACAGGATCGGGCCCACCAGGAAGCGATGGCCAAGCCACGCATTTTCTATCTGAAGCAATAGCGGAGCAGGATGCTGCAGCAAAGGTCCAGCCCTGGCCTCCTCTGCTCGCTGCCCTGCCTGTGGACCAGGGCACCGCACGCACACTGGGGAGCAACTTGGCTGGGCTCCACATGCACTCTGCCGCTGATGGAAGCAGGCAGCAGCGGCTGGGCGTGCAGCAGTACGCTGGGGGGTGGGGGGAGCAATCCTCTCCTCCCCCTGGCGCCTGGGATCTGCTTCCTGTTCCCTTTTGCCATGAAAATGCTCAATGAACCGAGTATTGAGAAGCCAGCCCAGCCCAGGCAACACCCCACCACGTTCGGGCTCCAGCGCCACGTTAGCTACCGGGGGTGCCCCTTCTGCCTGGTCCTGACTCCCTTCCTCGCCCACAGATGGGAGTTTGGACCCTCCAGGACCTCCACTATTCAGAGCCCGGACACAGGCCCCTCGGGAAGCAGCCCAAGTCTCCATCCCCTTCCCCGCCAGCCCAGGTGCTGGAGAGGGTGGCTCCAGCCTCAACACAACCCACTGCTCACGAACTGTTGATGCCAAGGATCTGGTTACAGAGGGACGCAGCCCCTCGCCTACAAGCAGAGCTGAAGCCATGCTCTGCCCTGTGCCGCGGGGGTGCAAGCCGGGACAGGGCCGGCCGCTGCCCGGCAGAGCCCAAGTCCAGCTCCGGGATGAGGGGCAGGCGCCCTTCTGCCCTGCTCGGGCCGACCCGGAGCAACCGCGCTGCCCGGCCCAAGACAGAGGCTCCGCGCCACGCCTGGGAGCAGCGCCGCGGGGGGAA
>NW_005842450.1:772886-773708 GCF_000455745.1 Alligator sinensis
CCATGTTGCAGAGGAGGAGGAGGAGGAGGAGGAGGAGGAGGGAGGAGGCAGCGGCCGAGACTTCCGGAGGCAGGGCGGGACGGAGGGGAGGCAGGGCTCCGCCGCCCGCCCCCTTCCCCGGCCCCGGACAAGCCGGGCAGCTCCCCGGAGACAGGCGAGGCGCCTGCTGGGCTCTAGGGACAAGGGGGTGGGGGGGGCTGAGAGACCCCCGCTTCCCCGGGGCCGCAGCGTCCCCCGGGCCTGAGAGCCCTGGACAGACACAGACCGCAACCTCTGGGGGAGACGGGACAGGGAGGCGGGTTGGATGGACCCCCGCCTGCACCAGCACGGAGCAGGGCCCTGGGTGCAGATGCCCCGCTCGCTGCAGGCGCCGGCCTTCCTAGATGGAAAAGTGGGGGGTCGCGGGCTGTCCCCACTCCCCCGCAACGTGTGATCGGAGCCTCCCAGCGAAGACTGTCTAGTCCTGGGCAGTCGCTGAAGGCAGAGCTGGGTGGCTCCTGCGAGCTGAGCTGCTGGTTCATCGATAAGTGGGGCTGCTTGTGGAGGCGGCAGGAGGAAGGCTGCTGGGTTTGGTTTCCTTCGTGAAATGCCTGATTGGGCCTGGTGGCCAAAGCTAAGCTGCCCCTGGCAGGGAGAGGGCATGGCGCCACGTAGAGGGTCCGGCAGGGGCAGCCGTGCCAAGCCCTGGACTACAGATGGAGCTGGGAGGGTGGAGGGTGCCTTTATGGAAGATCATGCCTGTCGGTGCCACTGTAGCGTGGAAGTCACACGTGGGTGCGCAGAGCGAGCCACCGCTGCGAGCCCAGGGCCGGAGACGCTCTC